>NW_027182903.1:620000-622500 GCF_041146395.1 Eulemur rufifrons | reverse complement strand
GTTAGGAGTTAGTGTTTTATGAAGGGGTATGGTTAGAATTAGGATTGGGGTTAGAGTTAGGGTGAGGTATAGGGGTTAGGTTTAGGGGTTAGTTTTAGGGTAAAAGGATAGGATTAGGTTTACGGGTTGGGCTTAGGTTTAGGGTTAAAGTTTACTGCTAGGGTTAGGGATAGGGTTGAGGGTTAGCTTTAGGGGTTCTGGTTAGGGTTAGGTGTTAGGTTAGTGTCAGGGTTAGGTCTAGTCGTGAGGGTAAGGTTTAGGGTTAGCTTTAAGAGCTAGGGTTAGGTTTAATGGTTAGGATTAGGATTAGGGTTAAGGGTTAGGGTTAGGCTTAGGGGTTAGGGTGAAGGGTTAGGGTCAAGGGTTAGGGTTTTTGTTAGGCATAGCGTTGGGGTTAGAAGTAAGGGTTACTGTCAGTGTTAGGGTTGTAGGTAGGGTTACAGTTAGGGTTAGCGGTTTAGAATTAGGGTTAGCGATTAGGTGTCACAGTGATGACTAGGAGGTAGGGTTAGAATTATGGGATAGGGGTTGTTCTCAGGAAATGGGTTATGCATTAACGTTCGGATAAGAGGTTAAAGTTAGGCGCACGGTGATGTTTACGTGTTAAGGGGAGAAATAGGAACAGTGTTGGGTGTTATGTTCAGGGTTAGGCTTATCTGTTAAAGGTATTGTTTATGCTTAGCGCACGGGCCCTGTCTGCATTAGGTGGGCGGGGGGAGTTTAGGGGGCTGGGATTGTACCCGGGAACCCACTCTATCATACTCTGGGTATGGGCCCGTGGGTTTCATGCAGGACACAGTGGTAGAGCCTCCTTTCACGCATGGCATGGGAGGATTGCAGGCTTTCTAAACTCTAAGAAAGCAAGAAGTCTGAGAATTAGATTTAGGGTTAGGATTTTGGTTAGGGTTAAGGATGAAGTTTAGTGTTAGGGTCAGGGCTTAGGATTAGGGATTAGGGTTAGGGTTAAAGGTTACTCTTAAGTTTAACGGTTACACTTTGGTTTAGGGTTGAGGTTTACGGTTAGGGTTAAGATCAGGGGTTAGGGTTAGGGTTAGGGTTAAGTGTTAGGTTTAGGGTTGAAGATTAGGATTAGGGTTAGGATTAAAGGTTAGCGTGAGAGTTAACGCTTAGGTTTAAGATTATCAGTTAGAGTTTAGGGTTAGAGTTAAAGTTAGGGTTAGTATTAGGTTTAGAGTTATGTGCTATGGTTTGTGTTAGAGGTTAGGGTTAGGTTTACTGGTGACGGTTAGGGTTACGTTTAGGGGTTAGCATTAGGGTTAGGGTTAGGGTTAGGGTTAAGGGATAGGATTAGGGTTAAGTGTTGGGCTTAGGGTTAGGGTTTAGTGTTAGGGTTATCATTAAGGACTAGGGGTAGGGTCAGGGTTAAATGCTTGCGTGCGGGTAATGGTTAGGGTCAGGGTTAAGGTTCACGGATCGGGTTAGTGTTAAGGGTTACGGGTAGGTTTAGGGTTCAGGGTTAGAGTTAGCATTAGGGCTTAAGGTTAGGATTAGGCGGTAGGTTAGATTTAAGGTTAGATCTAGGCGTTAGGGTAAGGGCTACCGTTAGGTTTAAGAGATAGGATTAGATTTAATGCTTAGGATTAGGGTTAGGGTTTGGGGTTAAAGTAAGTGTTACGGGTTAGGTTTAAGGATCCAAGGTTAGGGTTATTTTTAGCTGTAGTGTTAGGGTTAGGGATAAGGGATCCCATTAGCATTAAGGGTCTTCCTTCCTGTAGGGTTAAGGGTTAGGCTTAGAGTTAAAGGTTAAGGTTAGGGTCAGTGTTAAGATTTAGGGTGAGGGTTAACGGTTAGGTAAAGGTTAAGCGTTAGGGTTAGGGATTAGTGATTTGGGTTTTTGGTTAGTGTTAGGGTTAGCGGTTAGGAGTTAGTGTTTTATGAAGGGGTATGGTTAGAATTAGGATTGGGGTTAGAGTTAGGGTGAGGTATAGGGGTTAGGTTTAGGGGTTAGTTTTAGGGTAAAAGGATAGGATTAGGGTTACGGATTGGGCTTAGGTTTAGGGTTAAAGTTTACTGCTAGGGTTAGGGATAGGGTTCAGGGTTAGCTTTAGGGGTTCTGGTTAGGGTTAGTTGTTAGGTTAGTGTCAGGGTTAGGTCTAGTCGTGAGGGTAAGGTTTAGGGTTATCTTTAAGAGCTAGGGTTAGGTTTAATGGTTAGGATTAGGATGAGGGTTAAGGGTTAGGGTAAGGCTTAGGGGTTAGGGTGAAGGGTTAGGTTCAAGGGTTAGGGTTTTTGTTAGGCATAGCGTTGGGGTTAGAAGTAAGGGTTACTGTCAGTGTTAGGGTTGTAGGTAGGGTTACGGTTAGGGTTAGCGGTTTAGAATTAGGGTTAGGGATTAGGTGTCACAGTGATGACTAGGAGATAGGGTTAGAATTATGGGATAGGGGTTGTTCTCAGGAAATGGGTTATGCATTAACGTTCGGATAAGAGGTTAAAGTTAGGCACACGGTGAGGTTTACGTGTTAAGGGGAGAAATAGGAAC
>NW_027182903.1:592500-600000 GCF_041146395.1 Eulemur rufifrons | reverse complement strand
ATTAGGGTTAGGGTTTGGGGTGAAAGTAAGTGTTAGGGGTTAGGTTTAAGGATCCAAGGTTAGGGTTATTTTTAGCTGTAGTGTTAGGGTTAGGGATAAGGGATCCGATTAGCATTAAGGGTCTTCCTTACTGTAGGGTTAAGGGTTAGGCTTAGAGTTAAAGGTTAAGGTTAGGGTCAGGGTTAAGATTTAGGGTGAGGGTTAACTGTTAGGGTAAAGGTTAAGCGTTAGGGTTAGGGATTAGTGATTAGGGTTTTTGGTTAGTGTTAGGGTTAGCGGTTAGGAGTTAGTGTTTTATGAAGAGGTATGGTTAGAATTAGGATTGGGGTTAGAGTTAGGGTGAGGTATAGGGGTTAGGTTTAGGGGTTAGTTTTAGGGTAAAAGGATAGGATTAGGGTTACGGGTTGGGCTTAGGTTTAGGGTTAAAGTTTACTGCTAGGGTTAGGGATAGGGTTCAGGGTTAGCTTTAGGGGTTCTGGTTAGGGTTAGGTGTTAGGTTAGTGTCAGGGTTAGGTCTAGTCGTGAGGGTAAGGTTTAGGGTTAGCTTTAAGAGCTAGGGTTAGGTTTAATGGTTAGGATTAGGATTAGAGTTAAGTGTTAGGGTCAGGCTTAGGGGTTAGGGTGAAGGGTTAGGGTCAAGGGTTAGGGATTTTGTTAGGCATAGCGTTGGGGTTAGAAGTAAGGGTTACTGCCAGTGTTAGGGTTGTAGGTAGGGTTATGGTTAGGGTTAGCGGTTTAGAATTAGGGTTAGGGATTAGGTGTCACAGTGATGACTAGGAGATAAGGTTAGAATTATGGGATGGGGTTGTTCTCAGGAAATGGGTTATGCATTAACGTTAGGATAAGAGGTTAAAGTTAGGCGCACGGTGAGGTTTACGTGTTAAGGGGAGAAATAGGAACAGGGTTGGGTGTTATGTTCAGGGTTAGGGTTATCTGTTAAAGGTATTGTTTATGCTTAGCGCACGGGCCCTGTCTGCATTAGGCGGGCGGGGGGAGTTTAGGGGGCTGGGATTGTACCCGGGAACCCACTCTTTCATACTCTCGGTATGGGCCCGTGGGTTTCATGCAGGACACAGTGGTAGAGCCTCCTTTCACGCATGGCATGGGAGGATTGCAGGCTTTCTAAACTCTAAGAAAGCAAGAAGTCTGAGAATTAGATTTAGTTTCAGGATTCTGGTTAGGGATAAGGATGAAGTTTTGTGTTAGGGTTAGGGCTTAGGGTTAGGGAATTGGGTTAGGATTAAAGGTTACTCTTAGGTTTAACGGTTACACTTTGGTTTAGGGTTGAGGTTTACAGTTAGGGTTAAGATGATGGGTTAGGGTTTGGTACAGGGTTAGGGTTAAGTGTTAGGTTTAGGGTTGAAGATTAGGATTAGGGTTAGGATTAAAGGTTAGCGTGAGAGTTAACGCTTAGGTTTAAGGTTAAGAGTTAGGGTTTAGGGTTCTGGTTAGGGTTAGGGTTAGTTTTAGGGTTAGAGTTATGTGCTATGGTTTGTGTTAGAGGTTAGGGTTAGGTTTACTGGTCACGGTTAGGGTTACGTTTAGGGGGTAGCATTACGGTTAGGGTTAGGGTTAGAGTTAAGGCATAGGATTAGGGTTAAGTGTTGGGCTTAGGGTGAGGGTTTAGAGTTAGGGTTAGCATTAAGGATTAGGGTTAGGGTCTGGGTTAAATGCTTGGGTGCGGGTAATGGTTAGGGTCAGGGTTAAGGTTCACGGATAGGGTTAGTGTTAAGGGTTACGGGTAGGTTTAGGGTTCAGGGTTAGAGTTAGCATTAGGGCTTAAGGTTAGGATAAGGCGGTAGGTTAGATTTAGGGTTAGATCTAGGCGTTAGGGTAAGGGCTAGCGTTAGGGTTAAGAGATAGGGTTAGGTTTAATGCTTAGGATTAGGGTTAGGGTTTGGGGTTAAAGTAAGTGTTAGGGGTTAGGTTTAAGGATCCAAGGTTAGGGTTATTTTTAGCTGTAGTGTTAGGGTTAGGGATAAGGGATCCCATTAGCATTAAGGGTCTTCCTTCCTGTAGGGTTAAGGGTTAGGCTTAGAGTTAAAGGTTAAGGTTAGGGTCAGTGTTAAGATTTAGGGTGAGGGTTAACGGTTAGGGTAAAGGTTAAGCGTTAGGGTTAGGGATTAGTGATTAGGGTTTTTGGTTAGTGTTAGGGTTAGCGGTTAGGAGTTAGTGTTTTATGAAGGGGTATGGTTAGAATTAGGATTGGGGTTAGAGTTAGGGTGAGGTATAGGGGTTAGGTTTAGGGGTTAGTTTTAGGGTAAAAGGATAGGATTAGGGCTACGGGTTGGGCTTAGGTTTAGGGTTAACGTTTACTGCTAGGGTTAGGGATAGGGTTCAGGGTTAGCTTTAGGGGTTCTGGTTAGGGTTAGGTGTTAGGTTAGTGTCAGGGTTAGGTCTAGTCGTGAGGGTAAGTTTTAGGGTTAGCTTTAAGAGCTAGGGTTAGGTTTAATGGTTAGGATTAGGATTAGGGTTAAGGGTTAGGGTAAGGCTTAGGGGTTAGGGTGAAGGGTTAGGGTCAAGGGTTAGGGTTTTTGTTAGGCATAGCGTTGGGGTTAGAAGTAAGGGTTACTGTCAGTGTTAGGGTTGTAGGTAGGGTTACGGTTAGGGTTAGCGGTTTAGAATTAGGGTTAGGGATTAGGTGTCACAGTGATGACTAGGAGATAGGGTTAGAATTATGGGATAGGGGTTGTTCTCAGGAAATGGGTTATGCATTAACGTTAGGATAAGAGGTTAAAGTTAGGCACACGGTGAGGTTTACGTGTTAAGGGGAGAAATAGGAACAGGGTTGGGTGTTATGTTCAGGGTTAGGGTTATCTGTTAAAGGTATTGTTTATGCTTAGCGCACGGGACCTGTCTGCATTAGGAGGGCGGGGGGAGTTTAGGGGGCTGGGATTGTACCCGGGAACCCACTCTATCATACTCTGGGTATGGGCCCGTGGGTTTCATGCATGACACAGTGGTAGAGCCTCCTTTCACGCATGGCATGGGAGGATTGCAGGCTTTCTAAACTCTAAGAAAGCAAGAAGTCTGAGAATTAGATTTAGGGGTAGGATTCTGGTTAGGGTTAAGGATGAAGTTTAGTGTTAGGGTGAGGGCTTAGGGTTAGGGAATAGGGATAGGGTTAAAGGTTACTCTTAGGTTTAACGGTTACACTTTTGTTTAGGGTTGAGGTTTACGGTTAGGGTTAAGATGAGGGGTTAGGGTTTGGGAGAGGGTTAGGGTTAAGTGTTGGGTTTAGGGTTGAATATTAGGATTAGGGTTAGGATTAAAGGTTAGTGTGAGAGTTAACGCTTAGGGTTAAGGGTAAGAGTTAGGGTTTAGGGTTAGGGTTAGGGTTAGTTTTAGGGTTAGAGTTATGTGCTATGGTTTTTGTTAGAGGTTAGGGTTAGGTTTACTGGTCATGGTTAGGGTTACGTTTAGAGGTTAGCATTAGGGTTAGGGTTAGGGTTAGGGTTAAGGGATAGGGTTAGGGTTAAGTGTTGGGCTTAGGGTTAAGGTTTAGTGTTAAGGTTAGCATTAAGGATTAGGGTTAGGGTCAGGGTTAAATGCTTGGGTGCGGGTAATGGTTAGGGTCAGGGTTTAGGTTCACGGATAGGGTTAGTGTTAAGGGTTACGGGTAGGTTTAGGGTTCAGGGTTAGTGTTAGCATTAGGGCTTAAGGTTAAGATTAGGCGGTAGGTTAGATTTAGGGTTAGATCTAGACGTTAGGGTAAGGGCTACCGTTAGGTTTAAGAGATAGGGTTAGGTTTAATGCTTAGGATTAGGGTTAGGGTTTGGGGTTAAAGTAAGTGTTAGGGGTTAGGTTTAAGGATCCAAAGTTAGGGTTATTTTTAGCTGTAGTGTTAGGGTTAGGGATAAGGGATCCCATTAAAATTAAGGGTCTTCCTTACTGTAGGGTTAAGGGTTAGGCTTAGAGTTAAAGGTTAAGGTTAGGGTCAGGGTTAAGATTTAGGGTGAGGGTTAACGGTTAGGGTAAAGGTTAAGCGTTAGGGTTAGGGATTAGTGATTAGGGTTTTTGGTTAGTGTTAGGGTTAGCGGTTAGGAGTTAGTGTTTTATGAAGGGGTATGGTTAGAATTAGGACTGGGATTAGAGTTAGGGTGAGGTATAGGGGTTAGGTTTGGGGTTAGTTTTAGGGTAAAAGGATAGGATTAGGGTTACGGGTTGGGCTTAGGTTTAGGGTTAAAGTTTACTGCTGGGGTTAGGGATAGGGTTCAGGGTTAGCTTTAGGAGTTCTGGTTAGGGTTAGGTGTTAGGTTAGTGTCAGGGTTAGGTCTAGTCGTGAGGGTAAGGTTTAGGGTTAGCTTTAAGAGCTAGGGTTAGGTTTAATGGTTAGGATTAGGATTAGGGTTAAGGGTTAGGGTAAGGCTTAGGGGTTAGGGTGAAGGGTTAGGGTCCAGGGTTATGGTTTTTGTTAGGCATAGCGTTGAGGTTAGAAGTAAGGGTTACTGTCAGTGTTAGGGTTGTAGGTAGGGTTCCGTTTAGGGTTAGTGGTTTAGAATTAGGGTTAGGGATTAGGTGTCACAGTGATGACTAGGAGATAGGGTTAGAATTATGGGATGGGGTTGTTCTCAGGAAATGGGTTATGCATTAACGTTAGGATAAGAGGTTAAAGTTAGGCGCACGGTGAGGTTTACGTGTTAAGGGGAGAAATAGGAACAGGGTTCGGTATTATGTTGAGGGTTAGGGTTATCTGTTAAAGGTATTGTTTATGCTTAGCGCACGGGCCCTGTCTGCATTAGGCGGGCGGGGGGAGTTTAGGGGGCAGGGATTGTACCCGGAAACCCACTCTATCATACTCTGGGTATGGGCCCGTGGGTTTCATGCAGGACACAGTGGTAGAGCCTCCTTTCACGGATGTCATGGGAGGATTGCAGACTTTCTAAACTCTAAGAAAGCAATAAGTCTGAGAATTAGATTTAGGGTTAGGATTCTGGTTAGGGTTAAGGATGAAGTTTAGTGTTAGGGTGAGGGCTTAGGGTTAGGGAATAGGGTTAGGGTTAAAGGTTACTCTTAGGTTTAACGGTTACACTTTTGTTTAGGGTTGAGGTTTACGGTTAGGGTTAAGATGAGGGGTTAGGGTTTGGTACAGGGTTAGGGTTAAGTGTTGGGTTTAGGGTTGAAGATTAGCATTAGGGTTAGGATTAAACGTTAGTGTGAGAGTTAACGCTTAGCGTTAAGGTTAAGAGTTAGGGTTTAGGGTTAGGGTTAGGGTTAGATTTAGGGTTAGAACTATGTGCTATGGTTTGTGTTAGAGGTTAGGGTTAGGTTTACTGGTCATGGTTAGGGTTACGTTTAGGGGTTAGCATTAGGGTTAGGGTTAGGGTTAAGGGATAGGATTAGGGTTAAGTGTTGGGCTTAGGGTTAGGGTTTAGTATTAAGGTTAGCATTAAGGATTAGGGTTAGGGTCAGGGTTAAATTCTTGGGTGCGGGTAATGGTTAGGGTCAGGGTTTAGGTTGACGGATAGGGTTAGTGTTAAGGGTTACGGGTAGGTTTAGGGTTCAGGGTTAGTGTTAGCATTAGTGCTTAAGGTTAGGATTAGGCGGTAGGTTAGATTTAGGGTTAGATCTAGGCGTTAGGCTAAGGGCTAGCGTTAGGGTTAAGAGATAGGGTTAGGTTTAATGCTTAGGATTAGGGTTAGGGTTTGGGGTTAAAGTAAGTGTTAGGGGTTAGGTTTAAGGATCCAAAGTTAGGGTTATTTTTAGCTGTCGTGTTAGGGTTAGGGATAAGGGATCCCATTAGCATTAAGGGTCTTCCTTACTGTAGGGTTAAGGGTTAGGCTTAGAGTTAAAGGTTAAGGTTAGGGTCAGGGTTAAGATTTAGGGTGAGGGTTAACGGTTAGGGTAAAGGTTAAGCGTTAGGGTTAGGGATTAGTGATTAGGGTTTTTGGTTAGTGTTAGGGTTAGCGGTTAGGAGTTAGTGTTTTATGAAGGCGTATGGTTAGAATTAGGACTGCGGTTAGAGTTAGGGTGAAGTATAGGGGTTAGGTTTAGGGGTTAGTTTTAGGGTAAAAGGATAGGATTAGGGTTACGGGTTGGGCTTAGGTTTAGGGTTAAAGTTTACTGCTAGGGTTAGGGATAGGGTTCAGGGTTAGCTTTAGTGGTTCTGGTTAGTGTTAGGTGTTAGGTTAGTGTCAGGGTTAGGTCTAGTCGTGAGGGTAAGGTTTAGGGTTAGCTTTAAGATCTAGGGTTAGGTTTAATGGTTGGGATTAGGATTAGGGTTAAGGGTTAGGGTAAGGCTTAGGGGTTACGGTGAAGGGTTAGGGTCCAGGGTTAGGGTTTTTGTTAGGCATAGCGTTGAGGTTAGAAGTAAGGGTTACTGTCAGTGTTAGGGTTGTAGGTAGGGTTCCGGTTAGGGTTAGCGGTTTAGAATTAGGGTTAGGGATTAGGTGTCACAGTGATGACTAGGAGATAGGGTTAGAATTATGGGATGGGGTTGTTCTCAGGAAATGGGTTATGCATTAACGTTAGGATAAGAGGTTAAAGTTAGGCGCACGGTGAGGTTTACATGTTAAGGGGAGAAATAGGAACAGGGTTGGGTGTTATGTTGAGGGTTAGGGTTATCTGTTAAAGGTATTGTTTATGCTTAGCGTACGGGCCCTGTCTGCATTAGGCGGGCGGGGGAAGTTTAGGGGGCTGGGATTGTACCCGGGAACCCACTCTTTCATACTCTAGGTATGGGCCCGTGGGTTTCATGCAAGACACAGTGGTAGAGCCTCCTTTCACGCATGGCATGGGAGGATTGCAGGCTTTCTAAACTCTAAGAAAGCAAGAAGTCTGAGAATTAGATTTAGGTTGAGGATTCTGGTTAGGGATAAGGATGAAGTTTTGTGTTAGGGTGAGGGCTTAGGGTTAGGGAATAGGGTTAGGGTTAAAGGTTACTCTTAGGTTTAACGGTTACACTTTGGTTTAGGGTTGAGGTTTACGGTTAGGGTTAAGATGAGGGGTTAGGGTTTGGTACAGGGTTAGGGTTAAGTGTTAGGTTTAGGGTTGAAGATTAGGATTAGGGTTAGGATTAAAGCTTAGCGTGAGAGTTAACGCTTAGGGTTAAGGTTAAGAGTTACGGTTTAGGGTTAGGGTTAGGGTTAGGGTTAGTTTTAGGGTTAGAGTTATGTGCTATGGTTTGTGTTAGAGGTTAGGGTTAGGTTTACTGGTCACGGTTAGGGTTACGTTTAGGGGGTAGCATTAGGGTTAGGGTTAGGGTTAAGGGATAGGATTAGGGATAAGTGTTGGGTTAGGGTTAGGGTTTAGTGTTAGGGTTAGCATTAAGGATTAGGGTTAGGGTCAGGGTTAAATGCTTGGGTGCGGGTAATGGTTAGGGTCAGGGTTAATGTTCACGGATAGGGTTAGTGTTAAGGGTTACGGGTAGGTTTAGGGTTTAGGGTTAGAGTTAAATTTAGGGCTTAAGTTTAGGATTAGGCGGTAGGTTAGATTTAGGGTTAGACCTAGGCGTTAGGGTAAGGGCTAGCGTTAGGCTTAAGAGATAGGGTTAGATTTAAT
>NW_027182903.1:545000-567500 GCF_041146395.1 Eulemur rufifrons | reverse complement strand
TTAGGGGGCTGGGATTGTACCCGGGAACCCACTCTATCATACTCTGGGTATGGGCCCGTGGGTTTCATGCAGGACACAGTGGTAGAGCCTTCTTTGACGCATGGCATGGGAGGATTGCAGGCTTTCTAAACCCTAAGAAAGCAAGAAGTCTGAGAATTAGATTTAGGGTTAGGATTCTGGTTAGGGTTAAGGATGAAGTTTAGTGTTAGGGTGAGGGCTTAGGGTTAGGGAATAGGGTTAGGGTTAAAGGTTCCTCTTAGGTTTAACGGTTACACTTTGGTTTAGGGTTGAGGTTTACGGTTAGGGTTAAGATGAGGGGTTAGGGTTTGGTACAGGGTTAGAGTTAAGTGTTAGGTTTAGGGTTGAAGATTAGGATTAGGGTTAGGATTAAAGGTTAGCGTGAGAGTTAACGCTTAGGGTTAAGGTTAAGAGTTAGGTTTAGGGTTAGGGTTAGTTTTAGGGTTAGAGTTATGTGCTATGGTTTGTGTTAGAGGTTAGGGTTAGGTTTACTGGTCACGGTTAGGGTTACGTTTAGGGGTTAGCATTAGGGTTAGGCTTAGGGTTAAGGGATAGGATTAGGGATAAGTGTTGGGCTTAGGGTTAGGGTTTAGTGTTAGGGTTAGCATTAAGGATTAGGGTTAGGGTCAGGGTTAACTGCTTGGGTGCGGGTAATGTTTAGGGTCAGGGTTAAGGTTCACGGATAGGGTTAGTGTTAAGTGTTACCGGTAGGTTTAGGGTTCAGGGTTAGAGTTAGCATTAGGGCTTAAAGTTAGGATTAGGCGGTAGGTTAGATTTAGGGATAGATCTACGCGTTAGGGTAAGGGCTAGCGTTAGGGTTAAGAGATAGGGTTAGGTTTAATGCTTAGGATTAGGGTTAGGGTTTGGGGTTAAAGTAAGTGTTAGGGGTTAGGTTTAAGGATCAAAGGTTAGGGTTATTTTTAGCTGTAGTGTTAGGGTTAGGGATAAGGGATCCCATTAGCATTAAGGGTCTTCCTTACTGTAGGGTTAAGGGTTAGGCTTAGAGTTAAAGGTTAAGGTTAGGGTCAGTTTTAAGATTTAGGGTCAGGGTTAACGGTTAGGGTAAAAGTTAAGCGTTAGGGTTAGGGATTAGTGATTAGGGTTTTTGGTTAGTGTTAGGGTTAGCGGTTAGGAGTTAGTGTTTTATGAAGGGGTATGGTTAGAATTAGGATTGGGGTTAGAGTTAGGGTGAGGTATAGGGGTTAGGTTTAGGGGTTAGTTTTAGAGTAAAAGGATAGGATTAGGGTTACGGGTTGGGCTTAGGTTTAGGGTTAAAGTTTACTGCTGGGGTTAGGGATAGGGTTCAGGGTTAGCTTTAGGGGTTCTGGTTAGGGTTAGGTGTTAGGTTAGTGTCAGGGCTAGGTCTAGTCGTGAGGGTAAGGTTTAGGGTTAGCTTTAAGAGCTAGGGTTAGGTTTAATGGTTAGGATTAGGATTAGGGTTAAGGGTTAGGATTAGGCTTAGGGGTTAGGGTGAAGGGTTAGGGTCAAGGGTTAGGGTTTTTGTTAGGCATAGCGTTGGGGTTAGAAGTAAGGTTTACTGTCAGTGTTAGGGTTGTAGGTAGGGTTACAGTTAGGGTTAGCGTTTTAGAATTAGGGTTAGCGATTAGGTGTCACAGTGATGACTAGGAGGTAGGGTTAGAATTATGGGATAGGGGTTGTTCTCAGGAAAAGGGTTATGCATTAACGTTAGGATAAGAGGTTAGGGTTAGGCGCACGGTGAGGTTTACGTGTTAAGGGGAGAAATAGGAACAGGGTTGGGTGTTATGTTCAGGGTTAGGGTTATCTGTTAAAGGTATTGTTTATGCTTAGCGCACGGGCCCTGTCTGCATTGGGCGGGCGGGGGGAGTTTAGGGGGCTGGGATTGTACCCGGGAACCCACTCTATCATACTCTGGGTATGGGCCCGTAGGTTTCATGCAGGACGCAGTGGTAGAGCCTCCTTTCACGCATGGCATGGGAAGATTGCAGGCTTTCTAAACTCTAAGAAAGCAAGAAGTGTGAGAATTAGATTTAGAGGTAGGATTCTGGTTAGGGTTAACGATGAAGTTTAGTGTTAGGGTTAGGGCTTAGGGTTAGGGATTAGGGTTAGGGTTAAAGGTTACTCTTAGTTTTAACGGTTACACTTTGGTTTAGGGTTGAGGTTTACGGTTAGGGTTAAGATGAGGGGTTAGGGTTTGGTACAGGGTTAGGGTTAACTGTTAGGTTTAGGGTTGAAGATTAGGATTAGGGTTAGGATTAAAGGTTAGCGTGAGAGTTAACGCTTAGGGTTAAGGTTAAGAGTTACGGTTTAGGGTTAGGTTTAGGGTTAGGGTTAGTTTTAGGGTTACAGTTATGTGCTATGGTTTGTGTTAGAGGTTAGGGTTAGGTTTACTGGTCACGGTTAGCGTTACGTTTAGGGGGTAGCATTAGGGTTAGGGTTAGAGTTAAGGGATAGGATTAGGGATAAGTGTTGGGCTTAGGGTTAGGGTTTAGTGTTAGGGTTAGCATTAAGGATTACGGTCAGGGTCAGGGTTAAATGCTTGGGTGCGGGTAATGGTTAGGGTCAGGGTTAAGGTTCACGGATAGGGTTAGTGTTAAGGGTTACGGGTAGGTTTAGAGTTCAGGGTTAGAGTTAGCATTAGGGCTTAAGGTTAGGATTAGGCGGTAGGTTAGATTTAGGGTTAGATCTAGGCCTTAGGGTAAGGGCTAGCGTTAGGGTTAAGAGATAGGGTTAGGTTTAATGCTTAGGATTAGGGTTAGGGTTTGGGGTGAAAGTAAGTGTTAGGGGTTAGGTTTAAGGATCCAAGGTTACGGTTATTTTTAGCTGTAGTGTTAGGGTTAGGGATAAGGGATCCCATTAGCATTAAGGGTCTTCCTTACTGTAGGGTTAAGGGTTAGGCTTAGAGTTAAAGTTTAAGGTTAGGGTCAGTGTTAAGATTTAGGGTGAGGGTTAACGGTTAGGGTAAAGTTTAAGCCTTAGGGTTAGGGATTAGTGATTAGGGTTTTTGGTTAGTGTTAGGGTTAGTGGTTAGGAGTTAGTGTTTTATGAAGGGGTATGGTTAGAATTAGGATTGGGGTTAGAGTTAGGGTGAGGTATAGGGGTTAGGTTTAGGGGTTAGTTTTAGGGTAAAAGGATAGGATTAGGGTTACGGGTTGGGCTTAGGTTTAGGGTTAAAGTTTACTGCTAGGGTTAGGGATAGGGTTCAGGGTTAGCTTTAGGGGTTCTGGTTAGGGTTAGGTGTTAGGTTAGTGTCAGGGTTAGGTCTAGTCGTGAGGGTAAGGTTTAGGGTTAGCTTTAAGAGCTAGGGTTAGGTTTAATGGTTAGGATTAGGATTAGGGTTAAGGGTTAGGGTAAGGCTTAGGGGTTAGGGTGAAGGGTTAGGGTCAAGGGTTAGGGTTTTTGTGAGGCATAGCGTTGGGGTTAGAAGTAAGGGTTACTGTCAGTGTTAGGGTTGTATGTAGGGTTACGGTTAGGGTTAGCGGTTCAGAATTAGGGTTAGGGATTAGGTGTCACAGTGATGACTAGGAGATAGGGTTAGAATTATGGGATAGGGGTTGTTCTCAGGAAATGGGTTATGCATTAACGTTAGGATAAGAGGTTAAAGTTAGGCGCACGGTGAGGTTTACGTGTTAAGGGGAGAAATAGGAACAGGGTTGGGTATTATGTTCAGGGTTAGGGTTATCTGTTAAAGGTATTGTTTATGCTTAGCGCACGGGCCCTGTCTGCATTAGGCGGGCGGGGGAAGTTTAGGGGGCTGGGCTTTTACCCGGGAGCCCACTCTATCATATTCTGGGTATGGGCCCGTGTGTTTCAAGCAGGACACAGTGGTAGAGCCTCCTTTCACGCATGGCATGGGAGGATTGCAGGCTTTCTAAACCCTAAGAAAGCAAGAAGTCTGAGAATTAGATTTAGGGTTAGGATTCTGGTTAGGGTTAAGGATGAAGTTTAGTGTTAGGGTGAGGGCTTAGGGTTAGGGATTAGGGTTAGGGTTAAAGGTTACTCTTAGGTTTAACGGTTACACTTTGGTTTAGGGTTGAGGTTTACGGTTAGGGTTAAGATGAGGGGTTATGGTTTGGTACAGGGTTAGGGTTAAGTGTTAGGTTTAGGGTTTAAGATTAGGATTAGGGATAGCATTAAAGGTTAGCGTGAGAGTTAACGCTTAGGGTTAAGGTTAAGAGTTAGGGTTTAGGGTTAGGGTTAGGGTTAGTTTTAGGGTTAGAGTTATGTGCTATGGTTTGTGTTAGAGGTTATGGTTAGGTTTACTGGTCACGGTTAGCGTTACGTTTAGGGGGTAGCATTAGGGTTAGGGTTAGGATTAAGGGATAGGATTAGGGATAAGTGTTGGGCTTAGGGTTAGGGTTTAGTGTTAGGGTTAGCATTAAGTATTAGGGTTAGGGTCAGGGTTAACTGCTTGGGTGCGGGTAATGGTTAGGGTCAGGGTTAAGGTTCACGGAAAGGGTTAGTGTTAAGGGTTACTGGTAAGTTTAGGGTTCAGGGTTAGAGTTAGCATTAGGGCTTAAGGTTAGGATTAGGCGGTAGGTTAGATTTAGGGTTAGATCTAGGCCTTAGGGTAAGGGCTAGCGTTAGGGTTAAGAGATAGGGTTAGGTTTAATGCTTAGGATTAGGGTTAGGGTTTGGGGTTAAAGTAAGTGTTAGGGGTTAGGTTTAAGGATCCAAGGTTAGGGTTATTTTTAGCTGTAGTGTTAGGGTTAGGGATAAGGGATCCCATTAGCATTAAGGGTCTTCCTTACTGTAGGATTAAGGGTTAGGCTTAGAGTTAAAGGTTAAGGTTAGGGTCAGTGTTAAGATTTAGGGTGAGGGTTAACGGTTAGGGTAAAGGTTAAGCGTTAGGGTTAGGGATTAGTGATTAGGGTTTTTGGTTAGTGTTAGGGTTAGCGGTTAGGAGTTAGTGTTTTATGAAGGGGTATGGTTAGAATTAGGATTGGGGTTAGAGTTAGGGTGAGGTATAGGGGTTAGGTTTAGGGGTTAGTTTTAGGGTAAAAGGATAGGATTAAGGTTACGGGTTGGGCTTAGGTTTAGGGTTAAAGTTTACTGCTAGGGTTAGGGATAGGGTTCAGGGTTAGCTTTAGGGGTTCTGGTTAGGGTTAGGTGTTAGTTTAGTGTCAGGGTTAGGTCCAGTCGTGAGGGTAAGGTTTAGGGTTAGATTTAAGAGCTAGGGTTAGGTTTATTGGTTAGGATTAGGATTAGGGTTAAGGGTTAGGGTAAGGCTTAGGGGTTAGGGTGAAGTGTTAGGGTCAAGGGTTAGGGTTTTTGTTAGGCATAGCATAGGGGTTAGAAGTAAGGGTTACTGTCAGTGTTAGGGTTGTAGGTAGGGTTACGGTTAGGGTTAGCGGTTTAGAATTAGGGTTAGGGATTAGGTGTCACAGTGATGACTAGGAGATAGGGTTAGAATTATGGGATAGGGATTGTTCTCAGGAAATGGGTTATGCATTAACGTTAGGATAAGAGGTTAAAGTTAGGCGCACGGTGAGGTTTACGTGTTAAGGGGAGAAATAGGAACAGGGTTGGGTGTTATGTTCAGGGTTAGGGTTATCTGTTAAAGGTATTGTTTATGCTTAGCGCACGGGCCCTGTCTGCATTAGGCGGGTGAGGGGAGTTTAGGGGGCTGGGATTGTACCCGGGAACCGACTCTATCATACTCTGGGTATGGGCCCGTGGGTTTCATGCAGGACACAGTGGTAGAGCCTCCTTTCACACAAGCATGGGAGGATGGCAGGCTTTTTAAACTCTAAGAAAGTAAGAAGTGTGAGAATGAGATTTAGGGTTGGATTATGGTTAGGGTTAAGGATGAAGTTTAGTGTTAGGGTGAGGGCTTAGGGTTAGGGATTAGGGTTAGGGTTAAAGGTTACTCTTAGGTTTAACGGTTACACTTTGGTTTAGGGTTGAGGTTTACCGTTAGGGTTAAGATGAGGGGTTAGGGTTTGGTACAGGGTTAGGGTTAAGTGTTAGGTTTAGGGTTGAAGATTAGGATTAGGGTTAGGATTAAAGGTTAGCGTGAGAGTTAACGCTTAGGGTTAAGGTTAAGAGTTAGGGTTTAGGTTTAGGGTTAGTTTTAGGGTTAGAGTTATGTGCTATGGTTTGTGTTAGAGGTTAGGGTTAGGTTTACTGGTGACTTTTAGGGTTACGTTTAGGGGTTAGCATTAGGGTTAGGGTTAAGGGATAGGATTAGGGTTCAGTGTTGGGCTTAGGGTTAGGGTTTAGTGTTAGGTTTAGCATTAAGGATTAGGGTTAGGGTCAGGTTTAAATGCTTGGGTGCGGGTAATGGTTAGGGTCAGGGTTAAGGTTCCCGGATAGGGTTAGTGTTAAGGGTTACGGGTAGGGTTAAGGTTCAGGGTTAGAGTTAGCATTAGGGCTTAAGGTTAGGATTAGGCGGTAGGTTAGATTTAGGGATAGATCTACGCGTTAGGGTAAGGGGTAGCGTTAGGGTTAAGAGATAGGGTTAGGTTTAATGCTTAGGATTAGGTTTAGGGTTTGGGGTTAAAGTAAGTGTTAGGGGTTAGGTTTAAGGATCCAAGGTTACGGTTATTTTTAGCTGTAGTGTTAGGGTTAGGGATAAGGGATCCCATTAGCATTAAGGGTCTTCCTTACTGTAGGGTTAAGGGTTAGGCTTAGAGTTAAAGGTTAAGGTTAGGGTCAGTGTTAAGATTTAGGGTGAGGGTTAACGGTTAGGGTAAAGGTTAAGCGTTAGGGTTAGGGATTAGTGATTAGGGTTTTTGGTTAGTGTTAGGGTTAGCGGATAGGAGTTAGTGTTTTATGAAGGGGTATGGTTAGAATTAGGATTGGGGTTAGAGTTAGGGTGAGGTATAGGGGTTAGGTTTAGGGGTTAGTTTTAGGGTAAAAGGATAGGATTAGGTTTACGGGTTGGGCTTAAGTTTAGGGTTAAAGTTTACTGCTAGGGTTAGGGAGAGGGTTCAGGGTTAGCTTTAGGGGTTCTGGTTAGGGTTAGGTGTTAGGTTAGTGTCAGGGTTAGGTCTAGTCGTGAGGGTAAGGTTTAGGGTAAGCTTTAAGAGCTAGGGTTAGTTTTAATGGTTAGGATTAGGATTAGGGTTAAGGGTTAGGGTTAGGCTTAGGGGTTAGGGTGAAGGGTTAGGGTCAAGGGTTAGGGTTTTTGTTAGGCATAGCGTTGGGGTTAGACGTAAGGGTTACTGTCAGTGTTAGGGTTGTAGGTAGGGTTACAGTTAGGGTTAGCGGTTTAGAATTAGGGTTAGGGATTAGGTGTCACAGTGATGACTAGGAGATAGGGTTAGAATTATGGGATAGGGGTTGTTCTCAGGAAATGGGTTATGCATTAACGTTAGGATAAGAGGTTAAAGTTAGGCGCACGGTGAGGTTTACGTGTTAAGGGGAGAAATAGGAACAGGGTTCGGTGTTATGTTGAGGGTTAGGGTTATCTGTTAAAGGTATTGTTTATGCTTAGCGCACGGGCCCTGTCTGCATTAGGCGGGCGGGGGGAGTTTAGGGGGCTGGGCTTGTACCCGGGAACCCACTCTATCATACTCTGGGTATGGGCCCGTGGGTTTCATGCAGGACACAGTGGTAGAGCCTCCTTTCACGCATGGCATGGGAGGATTGCAGGCTTTCTAAACTCTAAGAAAGCAAGAAGTCTGAGAATTAGATTTAGGGTTAGGATTTTGGTTAGGGTTAAGGATGATGTTTAGTGTTAGGGTGAGGGCTTAGGGTTAGGGATTAGGGTAAGGGTTAAAGGTTACTCTTAAGTTTAACGGTTACACTTTGGTTTAGGGTTGAGGTTTACGGTTAGGGTTAAGATCAGGGGTTAGGGTTAGGTACAGGGTTAGGGTTAAGTGTTAGGATTAGGGTTGAAGATTAGGATTAGGGTTAGGATTAAAGGTTAGCGTGAGAGTTAACGCTTAGGGTTAAGGTTAAGCGTTAGGGTTTAGGGTTAGGGTTAGGGTTAGGGTTAGTTTTAGGGTTAGAGTTATGTGCTATGGTTTGTGTTAGAGGTTAGGGTTAGGTTTACTGGTCACGGTGAGGGTTATGTTTAGGGGTTAGCATTAGGGTTAGGGTTAAGGGATAGGATTAGGGTTAAGTGTTGGGCTTAGGGTTAGGGTTTAGTGTTAGGGTTAGCATTAAGGATTAGGGGTAGAGTCAGGGTTAAACGCTTGGGTGCCGGTAATGTTTAGGGTCAGGGTTAAGGTTCAAGGATAGGGTTAGTGTTAAGGGTTACGGGTAGGTTTAGGGTTCAGGGTTAGAGATAGCATTAGGGCTTAAGGTTAGGATTAGGCGGTAGGTTCGATTTAGGGTTAGATCTAGGCGTTAGGGTAAGGGCTAGCGTTAGGGTTAAGAGATAGGTTTAGGTTTAATGCTTAGGATTAAGGTTAGGGTTTGGGGTGAATTAAGTGTTAGGGATTAGGTTTAAGGATCCAAGGTTAGGGTTATTTTTAGCTGTAGTGTTAGGGTTAGGGATAAGGGATCCCATTAGCATTAGGGGTCTTCCTTCCTGTAGGGTTAAGGGTTAGGCTTAGAGCTAAAGGTTAAGGTTAGGGTCAGTGTTAAGATTTAGGGTGAGGGTTAACGGTTAGGGTAAAGGTTAAGCGTTAGGGTTAGGGATTAGTGATTAGGGTTTTTGGTTAGTGTTAGGGTTAGCGGTTAGGAGTTAGTGTTTTATGAAGGGGTATGGTTAGAATTAGGATTGGGGTTAGAGTTAGGGTGAGGTATTGGGGTTAGGTTTAGGGGTTAGATTTAGGATAAAAGGATAGGATAAGGGTTACGGGTTGGGCTTAGGTTTAGGGTTAACGTTTACTGCTAGGGTTAGGGATAGGGTTGAGGGTTAGCTTTAGGGGTTCTGGTTAGGGTTAGGTGTTAGGTTAGTGTCAGGGTTAGGTCTAGTCGTGAGGGTAAGGTTTAGGGTTATCTTTAAGAGCTAGGGTTAGGTTTAATGGTTAGGATTAGGATTAGGGTTAAGGGTTAGGGTAAGGCTTAGGGGTTAGGGTGAAGGGTTAGGGTGAAGGGTTAGGGTTTTTGTTAGGCATAGCGTTGGGGTTAGAAGTAAGGGTTACTGTCAGTGTTAGGGTTGTAGGTAGGGTTACGGTTAGGGTTAGCGGTTTAGAATTAGGGTTAGGGATTAGGTGTCACAGTGATGACTAGGAGATAGGGTTAGAATTATGGGATAGGGGTTCTTCTCAGGAAATGGTTATGCATTAACGTTAGGATAAGGGGTTAAAGTTAGGGGCACGGTGAGGTTTACGTGTTAAGGGGAGAAATAGGAACAGGGTTGGGTGTTATGTTCAGGGTTAGGGTTATCTGTTAAAGGTATTGTTTATGCTTTGCGCACGGGCCCTGTCTGCATTAGGCGGGCGGGGGGAGTTTAGGGGGCTGGGATTGTACCCGGGAACCCACTCTATCATACTCTGGTTATGGGCCCGTGGGTTTCATGCAGGACACAGAGGTAGAGCCTCCTTTGACGCACGGCATGGGAGGATTGCAGGCTTTCTAAACTCTAAGAAGGCAAGAAGTCTGACAATTAGATTTAGGGTTAGGATTCTGGTTAGGGTTAAGGATGAAGTTTAGTGCTAGGGTGAGGGCTTAGGGTTATGCATTAGGGTTAGGGTTAAAGGTTACTCTTAGGTTTAACGGTTACACTTTGGTTTAGGGTTGAGGTTTACTGTTAGGGTTAAGATGAGGGGTTAGGGTTTGTTACAGGGTTAGGGTTAAGTGTTAGGTTTAGGGTTGAAGATTAAGATTAGGGTTAGGATTAAAGGTTAGCGTGAGAGTTAACGCTTAGGGTTAAGGTTAAGAGTTAGTGTTTAGGGTTAGGGTTAGGGTTAGGGTTAGTTTTAGGGTTAGAGTTATGTGCTATGGTTTGTGTTAGAGGTTAGGGGTAGGTTTACTGGTCACAGTTAGGGTTACGTTTAGGGGTTAGCATTAGGGTTAGGGTTAGGGTTAAGGGATAGGATTAGGGTTAAGTGTTGGGCTTAGGGTTAGGGTTTAGTGTTAGGGTTATCATTAAGGATTAGTGTTAGGGTCAGGGTTAAATGCTTGGGTGCGGGTAGTGGTTAGGGTCAGGATTAAGGTTCACAGATAGGGTTAGTGTTAAGGGTTACGGGTAGGTTTAGGGTTCAGGGTTAGAGTTAGCATTAGAGCTTAAGGTTAGGATTAGGCGGTAGGTTAGATTTAGGGTTAGATCTAGGCGTTAGGGTAAGGGCTAGCGTTAGGGTTAAGAGATAGGGTTAGGTTTAATGCTTAGGATTAGGGTTAGGGTTTGGGGTGAAAGTAAGTGTTAGGGGTTAGGTTTAAGGATCCAAGGTTACGGTTATTTTTAGCTGTAGTGTTAGGGTTAGGGATAAGGGATCCCATTAGCATTAAGGGTCTTCCTTACTGTAGGGTTAAGGGTTAGGCTTAGAGTTAAAGGTTAAGGTTAGGGTCAGTGTTAAGATTTAGGGTGAGGGTTAACGGTTAGGGTAAAGGTTAAGCGTTAGGGTTAGGGATTAGTGATTAGGGTTTTTGGTTAGTGTTAGGGTTAGCGGATAGGAGTTAGTGTTTTATGAAGGGGTATGGTTAGAATTAGGATTGGGGTTAGAGTTAGGGTGAGGTATAGGGGTTAGGTTTAGGGGTTAGTTTTAGGGTAAAAGGATAGGATTAGGTTTACGGGTTGGGCTTAAGTTTAGGGTTAAAGTTTACTGCTAGGGTTAGGGAGAGGGTTCAGGGTTAGCTTTAGGGGTTCTGGTTAGGGTTAGGTGTTAGGTTAGTGTCAGGGTTAGGTCTAGTCGTGAGGGTAAGGTTTAGGGTAAGCTTTAAGAGCTAGGGTTAGTTTTAATGGTTAGGATTAGGATTAGGGTTAAGGGTTAGGGTTAGGCTTAGGGGTTAGGGTGAAGGGTTAGGGTCAAGGGTTAGGGTTTTTGTTAGGCATAGCGTTGGGGTTAGAAGTAAGGGTTACTGTCAGTGTTAGGGTTGTAGGTAGGGTTACAGTTAGGGTTAGCGGTTTAGAATTAGGGTTAGGGATTAGGTGTCACAGTGATGACTAGGAGATAGGGTTAGAATTATGGGATAGGGGTTGTTCTCAGGAAATGGGTTATGCATTAACGTTAGGATAAGAGGTTAAAGTTAGGCGCACGGTGAGGTTTACGTGTTAAGGGGAGAAATAGGAACAGGGTTCGGTGTTATGTTGAGGGTTAGGGTTATCTGTTAAAGGTATTGTTTATGCTTAGCGCACGGGCCCTGTCTGCATTAGGCGGGCGGGGGGAGTTTAGGGGGCTGGGCTTGTACCCGGGAACCCACTCTATCATACTCTGGGTATGGGCCCGTGGGTTTCATGCAGGACACAGTGGTAGAGCCTCCTTTCACGCATGGCATGGGAGGATTGCAGGCTTTCTAAACTCTAAGAAAGCAAGAAGTCTGAGAATTAGATTTAGGGTTAGGATTTTGGTTAGGGTTAAGGATGATGTTTAGTGTTAGGGTGAGGGCTTAGGGTTAGGGATTAGGGTAAGGGTTAAAGGTTACTCTTAAGTTTAACGGTTACACTTTGGTTTAGGGTTGAGGTTTACGGTTAGGGTTAAGATCAGGGGTTAGGGTTAGGTACAGGGTTAGGGTTAAGTGTTAGGTTTAGGGTTAGGATTAAAGGTTAGCGTGAGAGTTAACGCTTAGGGTTAAGGTTAAGCGTTAGGGTTTAGGGTTAGGGTTAGGGTTAGGGTTAGTTTTAGGGTTAGAGTTATGTGCTATGGTTTGTGTTAGAGGTTAGGGTTAGGTTTACTGGTCACGGTGAGGGTTATGTTTAGGGGTTAGCATTAGGGTTAGGGTTAAGGGATAGGATTAGGGTTAAGTGTTGGGCTTAGGGTTAGGGTTTAGTGTTAGGGTTAGCATTAAGGATTAGGGGTAGAGTCAGGGTTAAACGCTTGGGTGCCGGTAATGGTTAGGGTCAGGGTTAAGGTTCAAGGATAGGGTTAGTGTTAAGGGTTACGGGTAGGTTTAGGGTTCAGGGTTAGAGATAGCATTAGGGCTTAAGGTTAGGATTAGGCGGCAGGTTCGATTTAGGGTTAGATCTAGGCGTTAGGGTAAGGGCTAGCGTTAGGGTTAAGAGATAGGTTTAGGTTTAATGCTTAGGATTAAGGTTAGGGTTTGGGGTGAATTAAGTGTTAGGGATTAGGTTTAAGGATCCAAGGTTAGGGTTATTTTTAGCTGTAGTGTTAGGGTTAGGGATAAGGGATCCCATTAGCATTAGGGGTCTTCCTTCCTGTAGGGTTAAGGGTTAGGCTTAGAGCTAAAGGTTAAGGTTAGGGTCAGTGTTAAGATTTAGGGTGAGGGTTAACGGTTAGGGTAAAGGTTAAGCGTTAGGGTTAGGGATTAGTGATTAGGGTTTTTGGTTAGTGTTAGGGTTAGCGGTTAGGAGTTAGTGTTTTATGAAGGGGTATGGTTAGAATTAGGATTGGGGTTAGAGTTAGGGTGAGGTATTGGGGTTAGGTTTAGGGGTTAGATTTAGGATAAAAGGATAGGATAAGGGTTACGGGTTGGGCTTAGGTTTAGGGTTAACGTTTACTGCTAGGGTTAGGGATAGGGTTCAGGGTTAGCTTTAGGGGTTCTGGTTAGGGTTAGGTGTTAGGTTAGTGTCAGGGTTAGGTCTAGTCGTGAGGGTAAGGTTTAGGGTTATCTTTAGGAGCTAGGGTTAGGTTTAATGGTTAGGATTAGGATTAGGGTTAAGGGTTAGGGTAAGGCTTAGGGGTTAGGGTGAAGGGTTAGGGTGAAGGGTTAGGGTTTTTGTTAGGCATAGCGTTGGGGTTAGAAGTAAGGGTTACTGTCAGTGTTAGGGTTGTAGGTAGGGTTACGGTTAGGGTTAGCGGTTTAGAATTAGGGTTAGGGATTAGGTGTCACAGTGATGACTAGGAGATAGGGTTAGAATTATGGGATAGGGGTTCTTCTCAGGAAATGGGTTATGCATTAACGTTAGGATAAGGGGTTAAAGTTAGGTGCACGGTGAGGTTTACGTGTTAAGGGGAGAAATAGGAACAGGGTTGGGTGTTATGTTCAGGGTTAGGGTTATCTGTTAAAGGTATTGTTTATGCTTTGCGCACGGGCCCTGTCTGCATTAGGCGGGCGGGGGGAGTTTAGGGGGCTGGGATTGTACCCGGGAACCCACTCTATCATACTCTGGGTATGGGCCCGTGGGTTTCATGCAGGACACAGAGGTAGAGCCTCCTTTGACGCATGGCATGGGAGGATTGCAGGCTTTCTAAACTCTAAGAAGGCAAGAAGTCTGACAATTAGATTTAGGGTTAGGATTCTGGTTAGGGTTAAGGATGAAGTTTAGTGCTAGGGTGAGGGCTTAGGGTTAGGCATTAGGGTTAGGGTTAAAGGTTACTCTTAGGTTTAACGGTTACACTTTGGTTTAGGGTTGAGGTTTACTGTTAGGGTTAAGATGAGGGGTTAGGGTTTGTTACAGGGTTAGGGTTAAGTGTTAGGTTTAGGGTTGAAGATTAAGATTAGGGTTAGGATTAAAGGTTAGCGTGAGAGTTAACGCTTAGGGTTAAGGTTAAGAGTTAGTGTTTAGGGTTAGGGTTAGGGTTAGGGTTAGTTTTAGGGTTAGAGTTATGTGCTATGGTTTGTGTTAGAGGTTAGGGGTAGGTTTACTGGTCACGGTGAGGGTTACGTTTAGGGGTTAGCATTAGGGTTAGGGTTAGGGTTAAGGGATAGGATTAGGGTTAAGTGTTGGGCTTAGGGTTAGGGTTTAGTGTTAGGGTTATCATTAAGGATTAGTGTTAGGGTCAGGGTTAAATGCTTGGGTGCGGGTAGTGGTTAGGGTCAGGATTAAGGTTCACGGATAGGGTTAGTGTTAAGGGTTACGGGTAGGTTTAGGGTTCAGGGTTAGAGTTAGCATTAGAGCTTAAGGTTAGGATTAGGCGGTAGGTTAGATTTAGGGTTAGATCTAGGCGTTAGGGTAAGGGCTAGCGTTAGGGTTAAGAGATAGTGTTAGGTTTAATGCTTAGGAATAGGGTTAGGGTTTGGGGTTAAAGTAAGTGTTAGGGGTTAGGTTTAAGGATCCAAGGTTAGGGTTATTTTTAGCTGTAGTGTTAGGGTTAGGGATAAGGGATCTCATTAGCATTAAGGGTCTTCCTTACTGTAGGGTTAAGGGTTAGGCTTAGAGTTAAAGGTTAAGGTTAGGGTCAGTGTTAAGATTTAGGGTGAGGGTTAACGGTTAGGGTAAAGGTTAAGCGTTAGGGTTAGGGATTAGTGATTAGGGATTTTGGTTAATGTTAGGGTTAGCGGTTAGGAGTTAGTGTTTTATGAAGGGGTATGGTTAGAATTAGGATTGGGGTTAGAGTTAGGGTGAGGTATAGGGGTTAGGTTTAAGGGTTAGTTTTAGGGTAAAGGGATAGGATTAGGGTTACGGGTTGGGCTTAGGTTTAGGGTTAAAGTTTACTGCTAGGGTTACGGATATGGTTCAGGGTTAGCTTTAGGGGTTCTGGTTAGGGTTAGGTGTTAGGTTAGTGTCAGGGTTAGGTCTAGTCGTGAGGGTAAGGTTTAGGGTTAGCTTTAAGAGCTAGGGTTAGGTTTAATGGTTAGGATTAGGATTAGGGTTAAGGGTTAGGGTTAGGCTTAGGGGTTAGGGTGAAGGGTTAGGGTCAAGGGTTAGGGTTTTTGTTAGGCATAGCGTTGGGGTTAGAATTAAGGGTTACTGTCAGTGTTAGGGTTGTAGGTAGGGTTACGGTTAGGGTTAGCGGTTTAGAATTAGGGTTAGGGATTAGGTGTCACAGTGATGACTAGGAGATAGGGTTAGAATTATTGGATAGGGGTTCTTCTCAGGAAATGGGTTATGCATTAACGTTAGGATAAGAGGTTAAAGTTAGGCGCACGGTGAGGTTTACGTGTTAATGGGAGAAATAGGAACAGGGTTGGGTGTTATGTTCAGGGTTAGGGTTATCTGTTAAAGGTATTGTTTATGCTTAGCGCACGGGCACTGTCTGCATTAGGTGGGCGGGGGGAGTTTAGGGGGCTGGGATTGTACCCGGGAACCCACTCTATCATACTCTGGGTTTGGGCCCGTGGGTTTCATGCAGGACACAGTGGTAGAGCCTCCTTTCACGCATGGCATGGGAGGATTGCAGGCTTTGTAAACTCTAAGAAAGCAAGAAGTCTGAGAATTAGATTTAGGGTTAGGATTTTGGTTAGGGTTAAGGATGAAGTTTAGTGTTAGGGTGAGGGCTTAGGGTTAGGGATTAGGGTTAGGGTAAAAGGTTACTCTGAAGTTTAACGGTTACACTTTGGTTTAGGGTTGAGGTTTACGGTTAGGGTTAAGATCAGGGGTTAGGGTTAGGGTTAGGGTTAAGTGTTAGGTTTAGGGTTGAAGATTAGGATTAGGGTTAGGATTAAAGGATAGCGTGAGAGTTAACGCTTAGGTTTAAGGTTATGAGTTAGGGTTTAGGGTTAGGGTTAGGGTTAGGGTTAGTTTTAGGGTTAGAGTTATGTGCTATGGTTTGTGTTAGAGGTTAGGGTTAGGTTTACTGGTCACGGTTAGGGTTACGTTTAGGGGGTAGCATTAGGGTTAGGGTTAGGGTTAAGGGATAGGATTAGGGATAAGTGTTGGGCTTAGGGTTAGGGTTTAGTGTTAGGGTTAGCATTAAGGATTAGGGTTAGGGTCAGGTTTAAATGCTTGGGTGCGTGTAATGGTTAGGGTCAGGGTTAAGGTTCACGGATAGGGTTAGTGTTAAGGGTTACGGGTAGGTTTCGGGTTCAAGGTTAGTGTTAGCATTAGTACTTAAGGTTAGGATTAGGCGGTAGGTTAGATTTAGGGTTAGATCTAGGCGTTAGGGTAAGGGCTAGCGTTAGGGTTAAGAGATAGGGTTAGGTTTAATGCTTAGGATTAGGGTTAGGGTTTGGGGTTAAAGTAAGTGTTAGGGGTTAGGTTTAAGGATCCAAGGTTAGGGTTATTTTTAGCTGTAGTGTTAGGGTTAGGGATAAGGGATCCCATTAGCATTAAGGGTCTTCCTTACTGTAGGGTTAAGGGTTAGGCTTAGAGTTAAAGGTTAAGGTTAGGGTCAGTGTTAAGATTTAGGGTGAGGGTTAACAGTTAGGGTAAAGGTTAAGCGTTAGGGTTAGGGATTAGTGATTAGGGTTTTTGGTTAGTGTTAGGGTTAGCGGTTAGGAGTTAGTGTTTTATGAAGGGGTTAGGGTTAGGGTTAGGGTTAGGGGTATGGTTAGATTTAGGATAAAAAAAAAAGCGCTAGAAGACCGCTCCCACACAGGAACAGCGGTGTGAATCCACGGAGAATCAGCGTGGGACAAACAGAGCGAGTGAGGTCTGAGGTGAACGAAAATTGGGAACGCGGGACAGACACTAGCCAGCGGAGCGCGGGTCGGATACACCGGCCCCCAGCCGGGGCGGGTGCAGCCTCTCGGGAAAGCGGCTAGCCCTCCGCTCCCAATTGAACAGAGCCCTGACCCAGGCCAGCGCAGAATCACTGAGGGATACGTGGCGCATTGGAGACAGGAGGCTTTTTTTGAGAAATTACCTTAGAACCTGGGGGATCTCAGCTGAGACAGCGCTTGGCGAGGAGGGACGGATCTGCCCCAGGGCAGAAAAACACAAAAGACTCCCGGACAGCAAATAGCGTTGTACCCTGTGCTGCCTTTTTCAGCAGTTCTCCAGCCGGTCACCCCCGGTGCGTGTCCTTGCTGGCCAGCCCCTGGGCAGTGGCGGTCTCTGCCTGCCGGGGAGCCGGTCCCCTCCAGCCCCGGAGCTTGGCAGGCGCCATCTTGAAAGCGAGAGCGAAACGGCTCGGGAGCCAAAAAGTGCCCAGCGGCTCTTTCTGCCGGTGCTGCCTTTTTCGGCGGTTCTCCAGCCGGTCACCCCCGGTGCGTGTCCTTACTGGCCAGCCCCTGGGCAGTGGCGGTCTCTGCCTGCCGGGGAGCCGGTCCCCTCCAGCCCCGGAGCTCGGCAGGCGCCATCTTGAAAGCGAGAGCGAAACGGCTCGGGAGCCAAAAAGTGCCCAGCGGCTCTTTCTGCCCGTGCTGCCTTTTTCGGCGGTTCTCCAGCCGGTGACCCCCCGGTGCGCGTCCTTGCTTGCCAGCCCCTGGGCAGTGGCGGTCTCCGCCTGCCGGGGAGCCGGCCCCCTCCGGCCCCGGAGCTCGGCAGGCGCCATCTTGAAAGCGAAGGCAAAACCGCTCGGGAGCCAAAAAGTGCCCAGCGGCTCTTTCTGCCCGTGCTGCCTTTTTCGGCGGTTCTCCAGCCAGTGACCCCCCGGTGCGCGTCCTTGCTCGCCAGCCCCCGGGCAGTGGTGGTCTCTGCCTGCCGAGGAGCCGGTCTCCTCCAGCCCCGGAGCTCTGCAGGCGCCATCTTGAAAGCGAGGGCGAAACCGCTCGGGAGCCATAAAGTGCCGAGCGGCTCTCTTTGCCCGGCGCCCTCCGCTGGTCTCTGAACCAACGCCAGGAGTACGGGATATGCCGGGGCCGCGCTCGGGGTGAAGGGGCAGAGCTGCGCTAAGGCAAAAAAAAAAAAAAAAACAACACGAACAAGAAGAATAGGCTCGCCGAACTGTATATTTTATTCTTGGTAAATTTCTCCTGGGTTTTGTTTGTTTGTGTTTGTTTTTGTGTTTTTTTGGGTTTTTTCTTTTTTTTCTTTCCTTTTCTTTTCTTTTTCTTTTTTTTTCCGGCGGCGGACAGCCTCGGCGGGCACCTTTGCCCTCTGGGCCTCTGGCTGCTGCGCCTTTTTGAGCACAGAGGTTGGATCCCCACCACCCTCGGAGCTGTGCGGGCGCGCAGACGTCATCTTGAAATCCACTGCGAAACCGCCCGGGACCCAGCCGGGCGGGCGTGAAGGGGCGGAGCTGCGCTAAGGCGTAAAAACAAAAACATCTAATGGCCGCTCCGGACCCAGCCGAGCGGAAGTGAAGGGGCAGAGCTGTGCTAAGGCGTAAAACAAACAAACAAACAAAAAAACATTGAGTCGCTGAATTATATACTTCAGATTTGTGTATCTTTCTGTCTTGCGGTGTGGTGAAGTGCTATGTAGTTTGTTTTTGTTCATTTTTGTTGGCGTTTTTGGTGTTTTTTGGTTTGGCTTTTTGCGTTTCTTTTCTTTCTTTTTTTTTTTCTTTTTTTTTTCTTTTTTTTTTTTCTTTTTCTTTCTTTCTTTTTCTTCTTTTTTTTCTTTTCTCTTTCGTTTTCTCCTCTTTCTTTTCTTTCTTTCCTTTTCTTTTTTCTTTTCTTTCTTTTTTTTTTTCTCTTCTCTTTCTCCTCTCTTTTCGCCTTCTAACTGGGGACCTACGGTGAGCTTCGGAACGGGCCAGGTCCCTGGCTCTGGTACATACCGGATCCTGAGTAGTCACCCCCAGGGCCGGAGATCTGCGGGCACGCAATTGCCACTCTAGGGCCCACAGCCAAGTCACTGCGGAGCAATAGGGTACCAAGAGGCTCCCTGGACGGCCCTCTCCCCTGGTCCACGGACCTTATATAGGATCCCCGCCCAAGTATATACACTGAATACTTCTCCAGAAGCGAGAGTGTGGAACCTGATCCCTGGGGACATTGGGCCAAGACAGACTTTTGCCCGTGGGAGCTACAGCAACTGGGGCGCTGAGCAAGCAAAGTCACCGTCCTCTCCCCATAGCTAGTATCTTGCCGGCAGACAGAGTCAGAAACCTCCCCTATAGAGGAAGAACCAAAGGGAAACAAACAAACAAACAAACAGAGAATTTCGGTCTACTATTAGTGTGGACCCTGCCTGCCTTCTGAAAGACCACAACACAGTGTCCTAACTCACCAAAGAGGTCCTGGATCACTCCAATCCTCTAGGATTGGACCCATCGGAAGCAGTCCCCCAATGGAAACAGAAAAATCTCTGAACAATACACAACAGTCTCCCCCTCTTGCCAAAAGAAGCAACATACCTAGACTGTTTCACAGCCTAAGAATAGAGCACAAAGAGTCCTGTTAACCAGACTAAACCTATAAGTAAAGATCCAACGACAAATCTAGATGGGAAGGGCCCAGCGAAAAAACACGGAGAGCAAAAAGAATCAAATGGAAAGCTCATCCCCAAAGAGAAATACCAGCTCCCAACCATTTGACACAAACCAGACTCAAAACACCAACATGTCACAGGAAGAATTCCAATTATGGATTATAAACAAGCTGAATAATATACAAGAATCAATGGATAAACAACACAAGGAAAACACACAAAAAATACAGGATTTGGAGGAAAAATTCACTAAAGAAATTGAAATATTGAAGAAAAACCAAACTGAACTCCTAGAAGTGAAGAATTCACTCAGAGAGCTACAAAACACTGTGGAAAGTCTCAAGAGCAGGGTAGATCAAACAGAGGAAAGAATCTCAGAAATTGAAGATAACTCCTTCCAACTAAATAAGTCAGTCACAGAGATAGATCGAAAAAGTAAGAGAAATGATCTGAGTCTTCAAGAAATGTGGGATTATGTGAAGAAACCTAACTTGAGAGTTATTGGCATTCCTGAGGGTGAAGAAGATAACAAGCAAGGGTTGGACAAGCTATTTGAAGACATAATCGAGGAAAATTTTCCAGGCCTTGCCAATACTCTAGACATACAGATTCAAGAAGCTCAAAGGACCCCTGGGAGATTCATAGCAAATAGGAAAACACCACGCCACGTAGTCATCAGGCTGACCAAAATATCCACTAAAGAGTCACTTCTCCGAGCTGTAAGGAGAAAGAAACAAGTAACTTACAAAGGAAAACCCATCAGAATTACGCCAGATTTCTCAGCTGAAATCTTACAAGCAAGAAGAGGTTGGGGCCCCATTTTCACACTTCTGAAACAGAATAATGCCCAGCCTAGAATCTTGTACCCAGCTAAGCTAAGTTTTCTATACGAAGGAGAAATCAAGACATTCTCAGATAAACAAAGGTTGAGGGAATTCACCAAGACAAGACCAGCCCTCCAAGAAGTACTCAAAAGAGAATTATACACGGATCAGCACAAGAAAGATCCACGAATGTAAAACTACTCAAGAGCTAAAGATGAAATTCCAGATACCACAATGGCCCAGGAGAGAAAACATCACAATGAAGTTCTACCCAACAAGCTGAACAAAAAACTGTCTCACCTATCAGTTTTCTCAATAAATGTGAATGGCTTGAACTCCCCGCTCAAGAGACATAGACTGGCCCAATAGATAAAAAAATACAATCCAAGTATCTGCTGTCTTCAAGAAACTCACCTAACCTGCAAAGGTGCATTTAGACTGAAAATAAAAGGATGGAAATCGATATTTCAAGCAAATGGTAACCAAAAGAAAGCTGGGGTGGCAATCTTAATTTCCAATAACTTAGCTTTCAAACCAACAAAAATAATAAAAGACAAAGATGGCTACTACATACTGATTAAAGGCACAATTCATCAAGAAGCCATGACTATACTCAATATATATGCACCCAACCTAGGTGCACCTAGATTCATAAAGCAAACCCTACTAGATCTCAACCAAATGATAGATAACAATACTGTAATAGCTGGAGACTTTAACACCCCACTGACAGTACAGGACAGATCCTCTAAACAGAAAATAAACAAAGACATAATGGACCTCAATAGAATGCTAGAACAAATGGGCATGGCTGACATCTATAGGACATTCTACCCAAAGTCCACAGAATATACATTCTTCTCATCAGCTCACGGGACATTCTCTAAGATTGACCATGTCCTAGGACATAAATCATGTCTTCAAAAATTCAAAAAAATAGAAATTATACCATGCATCTTCTCAGATCACAGCGGAATAAAAGTAACAATGATCACAAACAGAAACCCTCACTCTTACTCAAAGTCATGGAAGCTAAATAACCTTCTCCTGAATAATTATTCTATAAAAGAAGAAATCAAGATGGAAATCAAAAATTTCTTTGAATTAAATGACAATGGAGATACAACTTATCAAAATCTATGGGATGCAGCTAAAGCAGTCCTGAGAGGAAAATTCATATCCGTAAATGCCTATATCAAAAAGACAGAAAACATGCAAATAGACAACCTAACGAATAGACTCAAAGAACTGGAGAAAGAAGAACAGAACGATCCCAAACCCAGCAGAAGGCGAGAAATTACTAAGATCAAATCAGAACTAAATGAAAAGGACAACAAAGAAACTATAAGGGAAATTAATAAAACAAGAAGTTGGTTCTTTGAAAAGATAAACAAAATAGACACACCTCTGGCTAGACTAACCAAAAGCACAAAAGTAAAATCTCTAATAACCTCCATTAGGAACATGAAAGGAGAAATCACAACCGATGCTACAGAGATACAAGATATCATCTATGAATTCTACAAAAATCTTTATGCACACAAACTGGAGAACGTGGAGGAAATGGACAAATTTTTAGAAACACATAGTCTTCCCAGGCTCAACCAGGAAGAAATAGAGTACCTGAACAGACCGTTATCAAGAACTGAAATCGAAACAGCAATAAAAAACCTTCCCAAAAAGAAAAGCCCTGGTCCAGATGGGTTCACACCTGAATTTTACCATACATACAAAGAAGAACTGGTGCCCATCCTACATAAACTATTCTCCAATATTGAGAAGGATGGAGTTCTCCCTAACACGTTCTACCAAGCCAATATAACATTAATACCAAAACCTGGAAAGGACACAACAAAAATAGAGAACTACAGACCAATTTCCCTCATGAATATAGATGCAAAAATTTTCAATAAAATACTAGCAAATCGAATCCAAGTACTTATCAAAAAAGTAATCCACCACGACCAAGTGGGCTTCATCCCCGAGATGCAGGGGTGGTTCAACATACGTAAATCTATAAATGTAATTCACCACATAAATAGAAGCAAAAACAAAAACCATATGATACTCTCATTAGATGCAGAAAAAGCATTTGACAAAATTCAACACCCTTTTATGATAAAAACGCTTAACAAAATAGGCATTGATGGAACCTACCTAAAAATGATACAAGCCATATATGACAAACCCACAGCCAACATCATACTGAATGGGGAAAAACTGAAAGCACTCCCACTTAGAACTGGAACCAGACAGGGCTGCCCATTGTCTCCATTACTTTTCAACATAGTATTGGAAGTCCTTGCGAGAGCTATCAGGCAAGAGAGCAGAATCAAGGGAGTCCAAATAGGGAAGGAAGAGATCAAACTCTCACTTTTTGCTGATGATATGATGTTATATCTGGAAAACCCCCAGGATTCAACCAAGAGACTCCTGGAATTGATTAACGAATACAGCAAAGTCTCAGGCTACAAAATTAATATACACAAATCAGAGGCATTTATATATGCCAATAACAGTCAATCGGAAAACCAAATTAAAGACTCAATACCCTTCAAAATAGCAACAAAGAAAATAAAATATCTAGGTATATATCTAACTAAAGAGGTAAAGGACCTCTATAAGGAAAACTATGAAACACTGAGAAAAGAAATAGCAGAACTGGCAAATAGATGGAAAAATATACCATGCTCGTGGATCGGAAGAATCAACATTGTTAAAATGTCTATACTACCCAAAGTGATCTAC
>NW_027182903.1:440000-467500 GCF_041146395.1 Eulemur rufifrons | reverse complement strand
AGGGGTATGGTTAGAATTAGGATTGGGGTTAGAGTTAGGGTGAGGTGTAGGGATTAGGTTTAGGGGTTAGTTTTAGGGTAAAAGGATGCGATTAGGGTTACGGGTTGGTCTTAGGTTTAGGGTTAAAGTTTACTGCTAGGGTTAGGGATAGGGTTCAGGGTTAGCTTTAGGGGTTCTGGTTAGGGTTAGGGGTTAGGTTAGTGTCAGGATTAGGTCTACTCATGAGGGTAAGGTTTAGGGTTAGCTTTAAGATCTAGGGTTAGGTTTAATGGTTAGGATTAGGATTAGGGTTAAGGGTTAGGGTAAAGCTTAGGGGTTAGGGTGAAGGGTTAGGGTCAAGGGTTAGGGTTTTTGTTAGGCATAGCGTTGGGGTTAGAAGTAAGGGTTACTGTCAGTGTTAGGGTTGTAGGTAGGGTTACGGTTAGGGTTAGCGGTTTAGAATTAGGGTTAGGGATTAGGTGTCACAGCGATGACTAGGAGATAGGGTTAGAATTATGGGATAGGGGTTGTTCTCAGGAAATGGGTTATGCATTAACGTTAGGATAAGAGGTTAAAGTTAGGCGCACGGTGAGGTTTACGTGTTAAGGGGAGAAATAGTAACAGGGTTGGGTGTTATGTTCAGGGTTAGGGTTATCAGTTAAAGGTATTGTTTATGCTTAGCGCACGGGCCCTGTCTGCATTAGGCGGGCGAGGGGAGTTTAGGGGGCTGGGATTGTACCCGGGAACCCACTCTATCATACTCTGGGTATGGGCCCGTGGGTTTCATGCAGGACACAGTGGTAGAGCCTCCTTTCACGCATGGCATGGGAGGATTGCAGGCTTTCTAAACTCTAAGAAAGCAAGAAGTCTGAGAATTAGATTTAGGGTTAGGATTCTGGTTAGGGTTAAGGATGAAGTTTAGTGTTAGGGTGAGGGCTTAGGGTTAGGGATTAGGGTTAGTGTTAAAGGTTACTCTTAGGTTTAACGGTTACACTTTGGTTTAGGGTTCAGGTTTACGGTTAGGGTTAAGATGAGGGGTTAGGGTTTGGTACAGGGTTAGGGTTAAGTGTTAGGTTCAGGGTTGAAGATTAGGATTAGGGTTAGGATTAAAGGTTAGCGTGAGAGTTAACGCTTAGGGTTAAGGTTAAGAGTTAGGGTTTAGGGTTAGGGTTAGGGTTAGGGTTAGTTTTAGGGTTAGAGTTATGTGCTATGGTTTGTGTTAGAGGTTAGGGTTAGGTTTACTGGTCACGGTTAGGGTTAAGTTTAGGGGGTAGCATTAGGGTTAGGGTTACGGTTAAGGGATAGGATTAGGGATAAGTGTTGGGCTTAGGGTTAGGGTTTAGTGTTAAGGTTAGCATTAAGGATTAGGGTTAGGGTAAGGGTTAAATGCTTGGGTGCGGGTAATGGTTAGGGTCAGGGTTTAGGTTCACGGATAGGGTGAGTGTTAAGGGTTACGGGTAGGTTTAGGGTTAAGGGTTAGTGTTAGCATTAGGGCTTAAGGTTAGGATTAGGCGGTAGGTTAGATTTAGGGTTAGATCTAGGCGTTAGGGTAAGGGCTAGCGTTAGGGTTAAGAGATAGGGTTAGGTTTAATGCTTAGGATTAGGGTTAGGGTTTGGGGTTAAAGTAAGTGTTAGGGGTTAGGTTTAAGGATCCAAGGTTAGGGTTATTTTTAGCTGTAGTGTTAGGGTTAGGGATAAGGGATCCCATTAGCATTAAGGGTCTTCCTTACTGTAGGGTTAAGGATTAGGCTTAGAGTTAAAGGTTAAGGTTAGGGTCAGTGTTAAGATTTAGGGAGAGGGTTAACGGTTAGGGTAAAGGTTAAGCGTTAGGGTTAGGGATTAGTGATTAGGGTTTTTGGTTAGTGTTAGGGTTAGCAGTTAGGAGTTAGTGTTTTATGAAGGGGTATGGTTAGAATTAGGATTGGGGTTAGAGTTAGGGTGAGGTATAGGGGTTAGGTTTAGGGGTTAGTTTTAGGGTAAAAGGATAGGATTAGGGTTACGGGTTGGGCTTAGGTTTAGGGTTAAAGTTTACTGCTAGGGTTCGGGATAGGGTTCAGGGTTAGCTTTAGGGGTTCTGGTTAGGGTTAGGTGTTAGGTTAGTGTCAGGGTTAGGTCTAGTCGTGAGGGTAAGGTTTAGGGTTAGCTTTAAGAGCTAGGGTTAGGTTTAATGGTTAGGATTAGGATTAGGGTTAAGGGTTAGGGTAAGGCTTAGGGGTTAGGGTGAAGGGTTAGGGTCAAGGGTTAGGGTTTTTGTTAGGCATAGCGTTGGGGTTAGAAGTAAGGGTTACTGTCAGTGTTAGGGTTGTAGGTAGGGTTACGGTTAGGGTTAGCGGTTTAGAATTAGGGTTAGGGATTAGGTGTCACAGTGATGACTAGGAGATAGGGTTAGAATTATGGGATAGGGGTTGTTCTCAGGAAATGGGTTATGCATTAACGTTAGGATAAGAGGTTAAAGTTAGGCGCACGGTGAGGTTTACGTGTTAAGGGGAGAAATAGGAACAGGGTTGGGTGTTATGTTCAGGGTTAGGGTTATCTGTTAAAGGTATTGTTTATGCTTAGCGCACGGGCCCTGTCTGCATTAGGCGGGCGAGGGGAGTTTAGGGGGCTGGGATTGTACCCGGGAACCCACTCTATCATACTCTGGGTATGGGCCCGTGGGTTTCATGCAGGACACAGTGGTAGAGCCTCCTTTCACGCATGGCATGGGAGGATTGCAGGCTTTCTAAACTCTAAGAAAGCAAGAAGTCTGAGAATTAGATTTAGGGTTAGGATTCTGGTTAGGGTTAAGGATGAAGTTTAGTGTTAGGGTGAGGGCTTAGGGTTAGGGATTAGGGTTAGTGTTAAAGGTTACTCTTAGGTTTAACGGTTACACTTTGGATTAGGGTTCAGGTTTACGGTTAGGGTTAAGATGAGGGGTTAGGGTTTGGTACAGGGTTAGGGTTAAGTGTTAGGTTTAGGGTTGAAGATTAGGATTAGGGTTAGGATTAAAGGTTAGCGTGAGAGTTAACGCTTAGGGTTAAGGTTAAGAGTTAGGGTTTAGGGTTAGGGTTAGGGTTAGGGTTAGTTTTAGGGTTAGAGTTATGTGCTATGGTTTGTGTTAGAGGTTAGGGTTAGGTTTACTGGTCATGGTTAGGGTTACGTTTAGGGGGTACATTAGGGTTAGGTCTAGGGTTAAGGGATAGGATTAGGGTTAAGTGTTGGGCTTAGGGTTAGGGTTTAGTGTTAGGTTTATCATTAAGGATTAGGGTTAGAATCAGGGTTAAATGCCTGGGTGCGTGTAATGGTTAGGGTCAGGGTTAAGCTTCACGGATAGGGTTAGTGTTAAGGGTTACGGGTAGGTTTAGGGATCCGGGTTAGTGTTAGCATTAGGGCTTAAGGTTAGGATTAGGCGGTAGGTTAGATTTAGGGTTAGATCTAGGCTTTAGGGTAAGGGCTAGCGTTAGGGTTAAGAGATAGGGTTAGGTTTAATGCTTAGGATTAGGGTTAGGTTTTGGGGTTAAAGTAAGTGTTAGGGGTTAGGTTTAAGGATCCAAGGTTAGGGTTATTTTTAGCTGTAGTGTTAGGGTTAGGGATAAGGGATCCCATTAGCATTAAGGGCCTTCCTTACTGTAGGGTTAAGGGTTAGGCTTAGCGTTAAAGATTAAGATTTAGGGTGAGGGTTAACGGTTAGGGTAAAGGTTAAGCGTTAGGGTTAGGGATTAGTGATTAGGGTTTTTGGTTAGTGTTAGGGTTAGCGGTTAGGAGTTAGTGTTTTATGAAGGGGTATGGTTAGAATTAGGATTGGGGTTAGAGTTAGGGTGAGGTATAGGGGTTAGGTTTAGGGGTTAGTTTTAGGGTAAAAGGATAGGATTAGGGTTACAGGTTGGGCTTAGGTTTAGGGTTAAAGTTTACTGTTGGTGTTAGGGATAGGGTTCAGGGTTAGCTTTAGGGGTTCTGGTTAGGGTTAGGTGTTAGGTTAGTGTCAGGGTTAGGTCTAGTCGTGAGGGTAAGGTTTAGGGTTAGCTTTAAGAGCTAGGGTTAGGTTTAATGGTTAGGATTAGGATTAGGGTTAAGGGTTAGGGTAAGGCTTAGGGGTTAGGGTGAAGGGTTAGGGTCAAGAGTTAGGGTTTTTGTTAGGCATAGCGTTGGGGTTAGAAGTAAGGTTTACTGTCAGTGTTAGGGTTGTAGGTAGGGTTACGGTTAGGGTTAGCGGTTTAGAATTAGGGTTAGGGATTAGGTGTCACAGTGATGACTAGGAGATAGGATTAGAATTATGGGATAGGGGTTGTTCTCAGGAAATGGGTTATGCATTAACGTTAGGATAAGAGGTTAAAGCTAGGCACACGGTGAGGTTTACGTGTTAGGGGGAGAAATAGGAACAGGGTTGGGTGTTATGTTCAGGGTTAGGGTTATCTGTTAAAGGTATTGTTTATGCTTAGCGCACGGGCCCTGTCTGCATTAGGCGGGCGGGGGGAGTTTAGGGGGCTGGGATTGTACCCGGGAACCCACTCTATCATACTCTGGGTATGGGCCCGTGGGTTTCACGCAGGATACAGTGGTAGAGCCTCCTTTCACGCATGGCATGGGAGGATTGCAGGCTTTCTAAACTCTAAGAAAGCAAGAAGTCTGAGAATTAGATTTAGGGTTAGGATTCTGGTTAGGGTTAAGGATGAAGTTTAGTGTTAGGGTGAGGGCTTAGGGTTAGGGAATAGGGTTAGGGTTAAAGGTTACTCTTAGGTTTAACGGTTACACTTTGGTTTCGGGTTGAGGTTTACGGTTAGGGTTAAGATGAGGGGTTAGGGTTTGGTACAGGGTTAGGGTTAAGTGTTAGGTTTAGGGTTGAAGATTAGGATTAGGGTTAGGATTAAAGGTTAGCGTGAGAGTTAACGCTTAGGGTTAAGGTTAAGAGTTAGGGTTTAGGGTTAGGGTTAGGGTTAGTTTTAGGGTTAGAGTTATGTGCTATGGTTTGTGTTAGAGGTTAGGGTTAGGTTTACTGGTCACGGTTAGGGTTAAGTTTAGGGGGTAGCATTAGGGTTAGGGTTACGGTTAAGGGATAGGATTAGGGATAAGTGTTGGGCTTAGGGTTAGGGTTTAGTGTTAAGGTTAGCATTAAGGATTAGGGTTAGGGTAAGGGTTAAATGCTTGGGTGCGGGTAATGGTTAGGGTCAGGGTTTAGGTTCACGGATAGGGTGAGTGTTAAGGGTTACGGGTAGGTTTAGGGTTAAGGGTTAGTGTTAGCATTAGGGCTTAAGGTTAGGATTAGGCGGTAGGTTAGATTTAGGGTTAGATCTAGGCGTTAGGGTAAGGGCTAGCGTTAGGGTTAAGAGATAGGGTTAGGTTTAATGCTTAGGATTAGGGTTAGGGTTTGGGGTTAAAGTAAGTGTTAGGGGTTAGGTTTAAGGATCCAAGGTTAGGGTTATTTTTAGCTGTAGTGTTAGGGTTAGGGATAAGGGATCCCATTAGCATTAAGGGTCTTCCTTACTGTAGGGTTAAGGATTAGGCTTAGAGTTAAAGGTTAAGGTTAGGGTCAGTGTTAAGATTTAGGGAGAGGGTTAACGGTTAGGGTAAAGGTTAAGCGTTAGGGTTAGGGATTAGTGATTAGGGTTTTTGGTTAGTGTTAGGGTTAGCAGTTAGGAGTTAGTGTTTTATGAAGGGGTATGGTTAGAATTAGGATTGGGGTTAGAGTTAGGGTGAGGTATAGGGGTTAGGTTTAGGGGTTAGTTTTAGGGTAAAAGGATAGGATTAGGGTTACGGGTTGGGCTTAGGTTTAGGGTTAAAGTTTACTGCTAGGGTTCGGGATAGGGTTCAGGGTTAGCTTTAGGGGTTCTGGTTAGGGTTAGGTGTTAGGTTAGTGTCAGGGTTAGGTCTAGTCGTGAGGGTAAGGTTTAGGGTTAGCTTTAAGAGCTAGGGTTAGGTTTAATGGTTAGGATTAGGATTAGGGTTAAGGGTTAGGGTAAGGCTTAGGGGTTAGGGTGAAGGGTTAGGGTCAAGGGTTAGGGTTTTTGTTAGGCATAGCGTTGGGGTTAGAAGTAAGGGTTACTGTCAGTGTTAGGGTTGTAGGTAGGGTTACGGTTAGGGTTAGCGGTTTAGAATTAGGGTTAGGGATTAGGTGTCACAGTGATGACTAGGAGATAGGGTTAGAATTATGGGATAGGGGTTGTTCTCAGGAAATGGGTTATGCATTAACGTTAGGATAAGAGGTTAAAGTTAGGCGCACGGTGAGGTTTACGTGTTAAGGGGAGAAATAGGAACAGGGTTGGGTGTTATGTTCAGGGTTAGGGTTATCTGTTAAAGGTATTGTTTATGCTTAGCGCACGGGCCCTGTCTGCATTAGGCGGGCGAGGGGAGTTTAGGGGGCTGGGATTGTACCCGGGAACCCACTCTATCATACTCTGGGTATGGGCCCGTGGGTTTCATGCAGGACACAGTGGTAGAGCCTCCTTTCACGCATGGCATGGGAGGATTGCAGGCTTTCTAAACTCTAAGAAAGCAAGAAGTCTGAGAATTAGATTTAGGGTTAGGATTCTGGTTAGGGTTAAGGATGAAGTTTAGTGTTAGGGTGAGGGCTTAGGGTTAGGGATTAGGGTTAGTGTTAAAGGTTACTCTTAGGTTTAACGGTTACACTTTGGATTAGGGTTCAGGTTTACGGTTAGGGTTAAGATGAGGGGTTAGGGTTTGGTACAGGGTTAGGGTTAAGTGTTAGGTTTAGGGTTGAAGATTAGGATTAGGGTTAGGATTAAAGGTTAGCGTGAGAGTTAACGCTTAGGGTTAAGGTTAAGAGTTAGGGTTTAGGGTTAGGGTTAGGGTTAGGGTTAGTTTTAGGGTTAGAGTTATGTGCTATGGTTTGTGTTAGAGGTTAGGGTTAGGTTTACTGGTCATGGTTAGGGTTACGTTTAGGGGGTACATTAGGGTTAGGTCTAGGGTTAAGGGATAGGATTAGGGTTAAGTGTTGGGCTTAGGGTTAGGGTTTAGTGTTAGGTTTATCATTAAGGATTAGGGTTAGAATCAGGGTTAAATGCCTGGGTGCGTGTAATGGTTAGGGTCAGGGTTAAGCTTCACGGATAGGGTTAGTGTTAAGGGTTACGGGTAGGTTTAGGGATCCGGGTTAGTGTTAGCATTAGGGCTTAAGGTTAGGATTAGGCGGTAGGTTAGATTTAGGGTTAGATCTAGGCTTTAGGGTAAGGGCTAGCGTTAGGGTTAAGAGATAGGGTTAGGTTTAATGCTTAGGATTAGGGTTAGGTTTTGGGGTTAAAGTAAGTGTTAGGGGTTAGGTTTAAGGATCCAAGGTTAGGGTTATTTTTAGCTGTAGTGTTAGGGTTAGGGATAAGGGATCCCATTAGCATTAAGGGCCTTCCTTACTGTAGGGTTAAGGGTTAGGCTTAGCGTTAAAGATTAAGATTTAGGGTGAGGGTTAACGGTTAGGGTAAAGGTTAAGCGTTAGGGTTAGGGATTAGTGATTAGGGTTTTTGGTTAGTGTTAGGGTTAGCGGTTAGGAGTTAGTGTTTTATGAAGGGGTATGGTTAGAATTAGGATTGGGGTTAGAGTTAGGGTGAGGTATAGGGGTTAGGTTTAGGGGTTAGTTTTAGGGTAAAAGGATAGGATTAGGGTTACAGGTTGGGCTTAGGTTTAGGGTTAAAGTTTACTGTTGGTGTTAGGGATAGGGTTCAGGGTTAGCTTTAGGGGTTCTGGTTAGGGTTAGGTGTTAGGTTAGTGTCAGGGTTAGGTCTAGTCGTGAGGGTAAGGTTTAGGGTTAGCTTTAAGAGCTAGGGTTAGGTTTAATGGTTAGGATTAGGATTAGGGTTAAGGGTTAGGGTAAGGCTTAGGGGTTAGGGTGAAGGGTTAGGGTCAAGAGTTAGGGTTTTTGTTAGGCATAGCGTTGGGGTTAGAAGTAAGGTTTACTGTCAGTGTTAGGGTTGTAGGTAGGGTTACGGTTAGGGTTAGCGGTTTAGAATTAGGGTTAGGGATTAGGTGTCACAGTGATGACTAGGAGATAGGATTAGAATTATGGGATAGGGGTTGTTCTCAGGAAATGGGTTATGCATTAACGTTAGGATAAGAGGTTAAAGCTAGGCACACGGTGAGGTTTACGTGTTAGGGGGAGAAATAGGAACAGGGTTGGGTGTTATGTTCAGGGTTAGGGTTATCTGTTAAAGGTATTGTTTATGCTTAGCGCACGGGCCCTGTCTGCATTAGGCGGGCGGGGGGAGTTTAGGGGGCTGGGATTGTACCCGGGAACCCACTCTATCATACTCTGGGTATGGGCCCGTGGGTTTCACGCAGGATACAGTGGTAGAGCCTCCTTTCACGCATGGCATGGGAGGATTGCAGGCTTTCTAAACTCTAAGAAAGCAAGAAGTCTGAGAATTAGATTTAGGGTTAGGATTCTGGTTAGGGTTAAGGATGAAGTTTAGTGTTAGGGTGAGGGCTTAGGGTTAGGGAATAGGGTTAGGGTTAAAGGTTACTCTTAGGTTTAACGGTTACACTTTGGTTTCGGGTTGAGGTTTACGGTTAGGGTTAAGATGAGGGGTTAGGGTTTGGTACAGGGTTAGGGTTAAGTGTTAGGTTTAGGGTTGAAGATTAGGATTAGGGTTAGGATTAAAGGTTAGCGTGAGAGTTAACGCTTAGGGTTAAGGTTAAGAGTTAGGGTTTAGGGTTAGGGTTAGGGTTAGTTTTAGGGTTAGAGTTATGTGCTATGGTTTGTGTTAGAGGTTAGGGTTAGGTTTACTGGTCACGGTTAGGGTTAAGTTTAGGGGGTAGCATTAGGGTTAGGGTTACGGTTAAGGGATAGGATTAGGGATAAGTGTTGGGCTTAGGGTTAGGGTTTAGTGTTAAGGTTAGCATTAAGGATTAGGGTTAGGGTAAGGGTTAAATGCTTGGGTGCGGGTAATGGTTAGGGTCAGGGTTTAGGTTCACGGATAGGGTGAGTGTTAAGGGTTACGGGTAGGTTTAGGGTTAAGGGTTAGTGTTAGCATTAGGGCTTAAGGTTAGGATTAGGCGGTAGGTTAGATTTAGGGTTAGATCTAGGCGTTAGGGTAAGGGCTAGCGTTAGGGTTAAGAGATAGGGTTAGGTTTAATGCTTAGGATTAGGGTTAGGGTTTGGGGTGAAAGTAAGTGTTAGGGGTTAGGTTTAAGGATCCAAGGTTAGGGTTATTTTTAGCTGTAGTGTTAGGGTTAGGGATAAGGGATCCCATTAGCATTAAGGGTCTTCCTTACTGTAGGGTTAAGGATTAGGCTTAGAGTTAAAGGTTAAGGTTAGGGTCAGTGTTAAGATTTAGGGAGAGGGTTAACGGTTAGGGTAAAGGTTAAGCGTTAGGGTTAGGGATTAGTGATTAGGGTTTTTGGTTATTGTTAGGGTTAGCAGTTAGGAGTTAGTGTTTTATGAAGGGGTATGGTTAGAATTAGGATTGGGGTTAGAGTTAGGGTGAGGTATAGGGGTTAGGTTTAGGGGTTAGTTTTAGGGTAAAAGGATAGGATTAGGGTTACGGGTTGGGCTTAGGTTTAGGGTTAAAGTTTACTGCTAGGGTTAGGGATAGGGTTCAGGGTTAGCTTTAGGGGTTCTGGTTAGGGTTAGGTGTTAGGTTAGTGTCAGGGTTAGGTCTAGTCGTGAGGGTAAGGTTTAGGGTTAGCTTTAAGAGCTAGGGTTAGGTTTAATGGTTAGGATTAGGATTAGGGTTAAGGGTTAGGGTAAGGCTTAGGGGTTAGGGTGAAGGGTTAGGGTCAAGGGTTAGGGTTTTTGTTAGGCATAGCGTTGGGGTTAGAAGTAAGGGTTACTGTCAGTGTTAGGGTTGTAGGTAGGGTTACGGTTAGGGTTAGCGGTGTAGAATTAGGGTTAGGGATTAGGTGTCACAGTGATGACTAGGAGATAGGGTTAGAATTATGGGATAGGGGTTGTTCTCAGGAAATGGGTTATGCATTAACATTAGGATAAGAGGTTAAAGTTAGGCGCACGGTGAGGTTTACGTGTTAAGGGGAGAAATAGGAACAGGGTTGGGTGTTATGTTCAGGGTTAGGGTTATCTGTTAAAGGTATTGTTTATGCTTAGCGCACGGGCCCTGTCTGCATTAGGCGGGCGGGGGGAGTTTAGGGGGCTGGGATTGTACCCGGGAACCCACTCTATCATACTCTGGGTATGGGCCCGTGGGTTTCATGCAGGACACAGTGGTAGAGCCTCCTTTCACGCATGGCATGGGAGGATTGCAGGCTTTCTAAATTCTAAGAAAGCAAGAAGTCTGAGAATTAGATTTAGGGTGAGGATTCTGGTTAGGGATAAGGATGAAGTTTTGTGTTAGGGTGAGGGCTTACGGTTAGGGATTAGGGTTAGGGTTAAAGGTTACTCTTAGGTTTAACGGTTACACTTTGGTTTAGGGTTGAGGTTTACGGTTAGGGTTAAGATGAGGGGTTAGGGTTTGGTACAGGGTTAGGGTTAAGTGTTAGGTTTAGGGTTGAAGATTAGGATTAGGGTTAGGATTAAAGGTTAGCGTGAGAGTTAACGCTTAGGGTTAAGGTTAAGAGTTAGGGTTTAGGGTTAGGGTTAGGGTTAGCGTTAGTTTTAGGGTTAGAGTTATGTGCTATGGTTTGTGTTAGAGGTTAGGGTTAGGTTTACTGGTCACGGTTAGGGTTACGTTTAGGGGGTAGCATTAGGGTTAGGGTTAGGTTTAAGGGATAGGATTAGGGTTAAGTGTTGGGCTTAGGGTTAGGGTTTAGTGTTAGGGTTAGCATTAAGGATTAGGGTTAGGATCAGGGTTAAATGCTTGGGTGCGGGTAATGGTTAGGGTCAGGGTTTAGGTTCACGGATAGGGTTAGTGTTAAGGGTTACGGGTAGGTTTAGGGTTCAGGGTTAGTGTTAGCATTAGTGCTTAAGGTTAGGATTAGGCGGTAGGGTAGTTTTAGGGTTAGATCGAGGCGTTAGGGTAAGGGCTAGCGTTAGAGTTATGAGATAGGTTTAGGTTTAATGCTTACGATTAGGGTTAGGGTTTAGGTTTAAAGTAAGTGTTAGGGGTTAGGTTTAAGGATCCAAGGTTAGGGTTATTTTTAGCTGTAGTGTTAGGGTTAGGGATAAGGGATCCCATTAGCATTAAGGGTTTTCCTTACTGTAGGGTTAAGGGTTAGGCTTAGAGTTAAAGGTTAAGGTTAGGGTCAGTGTTAAGATTTAGGGTGAGGGATAACGGTTAGGGTAAAGGTTAAGCGTTAGGTTTAGGGATTAGTGATTAGGGTTTTTGGTTAGTGTTAGGGTTAGCGGTTAGGAGTTAGTGTTTTATGAAGGGGTATGGTTAGAATTAGGTTTGGGGTTAGAGTTAGGGTGAGGTATAGGGGTTAGGTTTAGGGATTAGTTTTAGGGTAAAAGGATAGGATTAGGGTCACGGGTTGGGCTTAGGTTTAGGGTTAAAGTTTACTGCTGGGGTTAGGGATAGGTTTCAGGGTTAGCTTTAGGGGTTCTGGTTAGGGTTAGGTGTTAGGTTAGTGTCAGGGTTAGGTCTAGTCGTGAGGGTAAGGTTTAGGGTTAGCTTTAAGAGCAAGGGTTAGGTTTAATGGTTAGGATTAGGATTAGCGTTAAGGGTTAGGGTAAGGCTTAGGGGATAGGGTGAAGGGTTAGGGTCAAGGGTTAGGGTTTTTGTTAGGCATAGCGTTGGGGTTAGAAGTAAGGGTTACTGTCAGTGTTAGGGTTGTAGGTAGGGTTACGGTTAGGGTTAGCGGTTTAGAATTAGGGTTAGGGATTAGGTGTCACAGTGATGACTAGGAGATAGGGTTAGAATTATGGGATAGGGGTTGTTCTCAGGAAATGGGTTATGCATTAACGTTAGGATAAGAGGTTAAAGTTAGGCACACGGTGAGGTTTACGTGTTAAGGGGAGAAATAGGAACAGGGTTGGGTGTTATGTTCAGGGTTAGGGTTATCTGTTATAGGTATTGTTTATGCTTAGCGCACGGGCCCTGTCTGCATTAGGCGGGCGGGGGGAGTTTAGGGGCTGGGATTGTACCCGGGAACCCACTCTATCATACTCTGGGTATGGGCCCGTGGGTTTCATGCAGGACACAGTGGTAGAGCCTCCTTTCACGCATGGCATGGGAGGATTGGAGGCTTTCTAAACTCTAAGAAAGCAAGAAGTCTGAGAATTAGATTTAGGGTTAGGATTCTGGTTAGGGTTAAGGATGAAGTTTAGTGTTAGGGTGAGGGCTTAGGGTTAGGGATTAGGGTTAGGGTTAAAGGTTACTCTTAGGTTTAACGGTTACACTTTGGTTTAGGGTTGAGGTTTACGGTTAGGGTTAAGATGAGGGGTTAGGGTTTGGTACAGGGTTAGGGTTTAGTGTGAGGTTTAGGGTTGAAGATTAGGATTAGGGTTAGGATTAAAGGTTAGCGTGAGAGTTAACGCTTAGGGTTAAGGTTAAGAGTTAGGATTTAGGGTTAGTGTTAGGGTTAGGGTTAGTTTTAGGGTTATAGTTATGTGCTATGGTTTGCGTTAGAGGTTAGGGTTAGGTTTACTGGTCACGGTTAGGGTTACGTTTAGGGGGTAGCATTAGGGTTAGGGTTACGGTTAAGGGATAGGATTAGGGATAAGTGTTGGGCTTAGGGTTAGGGTTTAGTGTTAAGGTTAGCATTAAGGATTAGGGTTAGGGTCAGGGTTAAATGCTTGGGTGCGGGTAATGGTTAGGGTGAGGGTTTAGGTTCACGGATAGGGTGAGTGTTAAGGGTTACGGGTAGGTTTAGGGTTAAGGGTTAGTGTTAGCATTAGGGCTTAATGTTAGGATTAGGCGGTAGGTTAGATTTAGGGTTAGATCTAGGCGTTAGGGTAAGGGCTAGCGTTAGGGTTAAGAGATAGGGTTAGGTTTAATGCTTAGGATTAGGGTTAGGGTTTGGGGTGAAAGTAAGTGTTAGGGGTTAGGTTTAAGGATCCAAGGTTAGGGTTATTTTTAGCTGTAGTGTTAGGGTTAGGGATAAGGGATCCCATTAGCATTAAGGGTCTTCCTTACTGTAGGGTTAAGGGTTAGGCTTAGAGTTAAAGGTTAAGGTTAGGGTCAGTGTGAAGATTTAGGGTGAGGGTTAACGGTTAGGGTAAAGGTTAAGCGTTAGGGTTAGGGATTAGTGATTAGGGTTTTTGGTTAGTGTTAGGGTTAGCGGTTAGGAGTTAGTGTTTTATGAAGGGGTATGGTTAGAATTAGGATTGGGGTTAGAGTTAGGGTGAGGTATAGGGGTTAGGTTTAGGGGTTAGTTTTAGGGTAAAAGGACAGGATTAGGGTTACGGGTTGGGCTTAGGTTTAGGGTTAAAGTTTACTGCTAGGGTTAGGGATAGGGTTCAGCGTTAGCTTTAGGGGTTCTGGTTAGGGTTAGGTGTTAGGTTAGTGTCAGGGTTAGGTCTAGTCGTGAGGGTAAGGTTTAGGGTTAGCTTTAAGAGCTAGGGTTAGGTTTAATGGTTAGGATTAGGATTAGGGTTAAGGGTTAGGGTAAGGCTTAGGGGTTAGGGTGAAGGGTTAGGGTTTTTGTTAGGCATAGCGTTGGGGTTAGAAGTAAGGGTTACTGTCAGTGTTAGGGTTGTAGGTAGGGTTACGGTTAGGGTTAGCGGTTTAGAATTAGGGTTAGGGATTAGGTGTCACAGTGATGACTAGGAGATAGGGTTAGAATTATGGGATGGGGTTGTTCTCAGGAAACGGGTTATGCATTAACGTTAGGATAAGAGGTTAAATTTAGGCGCACGGTCAGGTTTACGTGTTAAGTGGAGAAATAGGAAAGGGTTGAGTGTTATGTTCAGGTTTAGGGTTATCTGTTAAAGGTATTGTTTATGCTTAGTGCACGGGCACTGTCTGCATTAGGCGGGCGGGGGGATTTTAGGGGGCTGGGATTGTACCCGGGAACCCACTCTATCATACTCTGGGTATGGGCCCGTGGGTTTCATGCAGGACACAGTGGTAGAGCCTCCTTTCACGCATGGCATGGGAGGATTGCAGGCTTTCTAAACTCTAAGAAAGCAAGAAGTCTGAGAATTAGATTTAGGGTTAGGATTCTGGTTAGGGTTAAGGATGAAGTTTAGTGTTAGGGTGAGGGCTTAGGGTTAGGGAATAGGGTTAGGGTTAAAGGTTACCCTTAGGTTTAACGGTTACACTTTGGTTTAGGGTTGAGGTTTACGGTTAGGGTTAAGATGAGGGGTTAGGGTTTGGTACAGGGTTAGGGTTAGGTGTTAGGTTTAGGGTTGAAGATTAGGATTAGGGTTAGGATTAAAGGTTAGTGTGAGAGTTAACGCTTAGGGTTAAGGTTAAGAGTTAGTGTTTAGTGTTAGGGTTAGGGTTAGTTTTAGGGTTAGAGTTATGTGTTATGGTTTGTGTTAGAGTTTAGGGTTAGGTTTACTGGTCACGGTTAGGGTTACGTTTAGGGGTTAGCATTAGGGTTAGGGTTAGGGTTAGGCTTAAGGGATAGGATTAGGTTTAAGTGTTGGGCTTAGGTTTAGGGATTAGTGTTAAGGTTAGCATTAAGGATTAGGGTTAGGGTCACGGTTAAATGCTTGGGTGCGGGTAATGGTTAGGGTCAGGGTTAAGGTTCACGGATAGGGTTAGTGTTAAGGGTTACGGGTAGGTTTAGGGTTCAGGGTTAGTGTTAGCATTAGGGCTGAGGTTAGGATTAAGCGGTAGGTTAGATTTAGGGTTAGATCTAGGCGTTAGGGTAAGGGCTAGCGTTCGGGTTAAGAGATAGGGTTAGGTTTAATGCTTAGGATTAGGGTTAGGGTTTGGGGTTAAAGTAAGTGTTAGGGGTTAGGTTTCAGGATCCAAGGTTAGGGTTATTTTTAGCTGTAGTGTTAGGGTTAGGGATAAGGGATCCCATTAGCATTAAGGGTCTTCCTTCCTGTAGGGTTAAGGGTTAGGCTTAGAGTTAAAGGTTAAGGTTAGGGTCAGTGTTAAGATTTAGGGTGAGGGTTAACGGTTAGGGTAAAGGTTAAGCGTTAGGGTTAGGGATTAGTGATTAGGATTTTTGGTTAGTGTTAGAGTTAGCGGATAGGAGTTAGTGTTTTATGAAGGGGTATGGTTAGAATTAGGATTGGGGTTAGAGTTAGGGTGAGGTATAGGGGTTAGGTTTAGGGGTCAGTTTTAGGGTAAAAGGATAGGATTAGGGTTACGGGTTGGGCTTAGGTTTAGGGTTAAAGTTTACTGCTGGGGTTAGGGATAGGGTTCAGGGTTAGCTTTAGGGGTTCTGGTTAGGGTTAGGTGTTAGGTTAGTGTCAGGGTTAGGTCTAGTCGTGAGGGTAAGGTTTAGGGTTAGCTTTAAGAGCTAGGGTTAGGTTTAATGGTTAGGATTAGGATTAGGATTAGGGGTTAGGGTAAGGCTTAGGGGTTAGGGTGAAGGGTTAGGGTCAAGGGTTAGGGTTTTTGTTAGGCATAGCGTTGGGGTTAGAAGTAAGGGTTACTGTCAGTGTTAGGGTTGTAGGTAGGGTTACGGTTAGGGTTAGCGGTTTAGATTTAGGGTTAGGGATTAGGTGTCACAGTGATGACTAGGAGATAGGGTTAGAATTATGGGATAGGGGTTGTTCTCAGGAAATGGGTTCTGCATTAACGTTAGGATAAGAGGTTAAAGTTAGGCGCACGGTGAGGTTTACGTGTTAAGGGGAGAAATAGGAACAGGGTTGGGTGTTATGTTCAGGGTTAGGGTTATCTATTAAAGGTATTGTTTATGCTTAGCGCACGGGCCCTGTCTGCATTAGGCGGGCGGGGGGAGTTAGGGGGCTGGGATTGTACCCGGGAACCCACTCTATCATACTCTGGGTATGGGCCCGTGGGTTTCATGCAGGACACAGTGGTAGAGCCTCCTTTCACGCATGGCATGGGAGGATTGCAGGCTTTCTAAACTCTAGGAAAGCAAGAAGTTTGAGAATTAGATTTAGGGTTAGGATTCTGGTTAGGGTTAAGGATGAAGTTTAGTGTTAGGGTGAGGGCTTAGGGTTAGGGATTAGGGTTAGGGTTAAAGGTTACTCTTAGGTTTAACGGTTACACTTTGATTTAGGGTTGAGGTTTATGGTTAGGGTCAAGATGAGGGGTTAGGGTTTGGTACAGGGTTAGGGTTAAGTGTTAGGTTTAGGGTTGAAGATTAGGATTAGGGTTAGGATTAAAGGTTAGCGTGAGAGTTAACGCTTAGGGTTAAGGTTATCAGTTAGGGCTTAGGGTTAGGGTTAGGGTTAGTTTTAGGGTTAGAGTTATGTGCTATGGTTTGTGTTAGAGTTTAGGGTTAGGTTTACTGGTCACGGTTAGGGTTACGTTTTTGGGTTAGCATAAGGGTTAGGGTTAGGGTTAAGGGATAGGATTAGGGTTAAGTGTTGGGCTTAGGGTTAGGGTTTAGTGTTAGGGTTATCATTAAGGATTAGGGTTAGGGTCAGGGTTAAATGCTTGGGTGCGGGTAATGGTTAGGGTCAGGGTTAAGGTTCACGGATAGGGTTAGTGTTAACGGTTACGGGTAGGTTTAGGGTTCAGGGTTAGTGTTAGCATTAGGGCTTAAGGTTAGGATTAGGCGGTAGGTTAGATTTAGGGTTAGATCTAGGCGTTATGGTAAGGGCTAGCGTTAGGGTTAAGAGATAGGGTTAGGTTTAATGCTTAGGATCAGGGTTAGGGTTTGGGGTTAAGGTAAGTGTTAGAGCTTAGGTTTAAGGATCCAAGGTTAGGGTTATTTTTAGCTGTAGTGTTAGGGTTAGGGATAAGGGATCCCATTAGCATTAAGGGTCTTCCTTACTGTAGGGTTAAGGGTTAGGCTTAGAGTTAAAGGTTAAGGTTAGGGTCAGGGTTAAGATTTAGGGTGAGGGTTAACGGTTAGGGTAAAGGTTAAGCGTTAGGGTTAGGGATTAGTGATTAGGGTTTTTTGTTAGTGTTAGGGTTAGCGGTTAGGAGTTAGTGTTTTAAGAAGGGGTATGGTTAGAATTAGGATTGGGGTTAGAGTTAGGTTGAGGTATAGGTGTTAGGTTTAGGGGTTAGTTTTAGGGTAAAAGGATAGGATTAGGGTTACGGGTTGGGCTTAGGTTTAGGGTTAAAGTTTAGTGCTAGGGTTAGGGATAGGGTTCAGGGTTAGCTTTAGGGGTTCTGGTTAGGGTTAGGTGTTAGGTTAGTGTCAGGGTTAGGTCTAGTCGTGAGGGTAAGGTTTAGGGTTAGCTTTGAGAGCTAGGGTTAGGTTTAATGGTTAGGATTAGGATTAGGGTTAAGGGTTAGGGTAAGGCTTAGGGGTTTGGGTGAAGGGTTAGGGTCAAGGGTTAGGGTTTTTGTTGGGCATAGCGTTCGGGTTAGAAGTAAGGGTTACTGTCAGTGTTAGGGTTGTAGGTAGGGTTACGGTTAGGGTTAGCGGTTTAGAATTAGGGTTAGGGATTAGGTGTCACAGTGATGACTAGGAGATAGGGTTAGAATTATGGGATAGGGGTTGTTCTCAGGAAAAGGGTTATGCATTAAAGTTAGGATAAGAGGTTAAAGTTAGGCGCACGGTGAGGTTTACGTGTTAAGGGGAGAAATAGGAACAGGGTTGGGTGTTATGTTCAGGGTTAGGGTTATCTGTTAAAGGTATTGTTTATGCTTAGCGCACGGGCCCTGTCTGCATTAGGCGGGCAGGGGAAGTTTAGGGGGCTGGGATTGTACCCGGGAACCCACTCTATCATACTCAGGGTATGGGCCCGTGGGTTTCATGCAGGACACAGTGGTAGAGCCTCCTTTCACGCATGGCATGGGAGTATTGCAGGCTTTCTAAACTCTAAGAAAGCAAGACGTCTTAGAATTAGATTTAGGGTTGGGATTCTGGTTAGGGTTAAGGATGAAGTATAGTGTTAGGGTGAGGGCTTACGGTTAGGGAATAGTGTTTGGGTTAAAGGCTACTCTAAGGTTTAACGGTTACACTTTGGTTTAGGGTTGAGGTTTACGGTTAGGGTTAAGATGAGGGGTTAGGGTTTGGTACAGGGTTAGGGTTAAGTGTTAGGTTTAGGGTTGAAGATTAGGATTAGGGTTAGGATTAAAGGTTAGCGTGAGAGTTAACGCTTAGGGTTAAGGTTAAGAGTTAGGGTTTAGGGTTAGGGTTAGGGTTAGCGTTAGTTTTAGGGTTAGAGTTATGTGCTATGGTTTGTGTTAGAGGTTAGGGTTAGGTTTACTGGTCACGGTTAGGGTTACGTTTAGGGGGTAGCATTAGGGTTAGGGTTAGGGTTAAGGGATAGGATTAGGGTTAAGTGTTGGGCTTAGGGTTAGGGTTTAGTGTTAGGGTTAGCATTAAGGATTAGGGTTAGGATCAGGGTTAAATGCTTGGGTGCGGGTAATGGTTAGGGTCAGGGTTTAGGTTCACGGATAGGGTTAGTGTTAAGGGTTACGGGTAGGTTTAGGGTTCAGGGTTAGGGTTAGCATTAGTGCTTAAGGTTAGGATTAGGCGGTAGGGTAGTTTTAGGGTTAGATCGAGGCGTTAGGGTAAGGGCTAGCGTTAGAGTTAAGAGATAGGTTTAGGTTTAATGCTTACGATTAGGGTTAGGGTTTAGGTTTAAAGTAAGTGTTAGGGGTTAGGTTTAAGGATCCAAGGTTAGGGTTATTTTTAGCTGTAGTGTTAGGGTTAGGGATAAGGGATCCCATTAGCATTAAGGGTCTTCCTTACTGTAGGGTTAAGGGTTAGGCTTAGAGTTAAAGGTTAAAGTTAGGGTCAGTGTTAAGATTTAGGGTGAGGGATAACGGTTAGGGTAAAGGTTAAGCGTTAGGTTTAGGGATTAGTGATTAGGGTTTTTGGTTAGTGTTAGGGTTAGCGGTTAGGAGTTAGTGGTTTATGAAGGGGTATGGTTAGAATTAGGATTGGGGTTAGAGTTAGGGTGAGGTATAGGGGTTAGGTTTAGGGATTAGTTTTAGGGTAAAAGGATAGGATTAGGGTCACGGGTTGGGCTTAGGTTTAGGGTTAAAGTTTACTGCTGGGGTTAGGGATAGGTTTCAGGGTTAGCTTTACGGGTTCTGGTTAGGGTTAGGTGTTAGGTTAGTGTCAGGGTTAGGTCTAGTCGTGAGGGTAAGGTTTAGGGTTAGCTTTAAGAGCAAGGGTTAGGTTTAATGGTTAGGATTAGGATTAGCGTTAAGGGTTAGGGTAAGGCTTAGGGGATAGGGTGAAGGGTTAGGGTCAAGGGTTAGGGTTTTTGTTAGGCATAGCGTTGGGGTTAGAAGTAAGGGTTACTGTCAGTGTTAGGGTTGTAGGTAGGGTTACGGTTAGGGTTAGCGGTTTAGAATTAGGGTTAGGGATTAGGTGTCACAGTGATGACTAGGAGATAGGGTTAGAATTATGGGATAGGGGTTGTTCTCAGGAAATGGGTTATGCATTAACGTTAGGATAAGAGGTTAAAGTTAGGCACACGGTGAGGTTTACGTGTTAAGGGGAGAAATAGGAACAGGGTTGGGTGTTATGTTCAGGGTTAGGGTTATCTGTTATAGGTATTGTTTATGCTTAGCGCACGGGCCCTGTCTGCATTAGGCGGGCGGGGGGAGTTTAGGGGGCTGGGATTGTACCCGGGAACCCACTCTATCATACTCTGGGTATGGGCCCGTGGGTTTCATGCAGGACACAGTGGTAGAGCCTCCTTTCACGCATGGCATGGGAGGATTGCAGGCTTTCTAAACTCTAAGAAAGCAAGAAGTCTGAGAATTAGATTTAGGGTTAGGATTCTGGTTAGGGTTAAGGATGAAGTTTAGTGTTAGGGTGAGGGCTTAGGGTTAGGGATTAGGGTTAGGGATAAACGTTACTCTTAGGTTTAACGGTTACACTTTGGTTTCGGGTTTAGGTTTACGGTTAGGGTTAAGATGAGGGGTTAGGGTTTGGTACAGGGTTAGGGTTAAGTGTTAGGTTTAGGGTTGAAGATTAGGATTAGGGTTAGGATTAAAGGTTAGCGTGAGAGTTAACGCTTAGGGTTAAGGTTAAGAGTTAGGGTTTAGGGTTAGGGTTAGGGTTAGCGTTAGTTTTAGGGTTAGAGTTATGTGCTATGGTTTGTGTTAGAGGTTAGGGTTAGGTTTACTGGTCACGGTTAGGGTTACGTTTAGGGGGTAGCATTAGGGTTAGGGTTAGGTTTAAGGGATAGGATTAGGGTTAAGTGTTGGGCTTAGGGTTAGGGTTTAGTGTTAGGTTTAGCATTAAGGATTAGGGTTAGGGTCAGGGTTAAATGCCTGGGTGCCGGTAATGGTTAGGGTCAGGGTTAAGGTTCACGGATAGGGTTAGTGTTAAGGGTTACGGGTAGGTATACGGTTCAGGGTTAGTGTTAGCATTAGGGCTTAAGGTTAGGATTAGGCGGTAGGTTAGATTTAGAGTTAGATCTAGGCGTTAGGGTAAGGGCTAGCGTTAGGGTTAAGAGATAGGGTTAGGTTTAATGCTTAGGATTAGGGTTAGGGTTTGGGGTGAAAGTAAGTGTTAGGGGTTAGGTTTAAGGATCCAAGGTTAGGGTTATATTTAGCTGTAGTGTTAGGGTTAGGGATAAGGGATCCCATTAGCATTAAGGGTCTTCCTTACTGTAGGGTTAAGGGTTAGGCTTAGAGTTAAAGGTTAAGGTTAGGGTCAGTGTGAAGATTTAGGGTGAGGGTTAACGGTTAGGGTAAAGGTTAAGCGTTAGGGTTAGGGATTAGTGATTAGGGTTTTTGGTTAGTGTTAGGGTTAGCGGTTAGGAGTTAGTGTTTTATGAAGGGGTATGGTTAGAATTAGGATTGGGGTTAGAGTTAGGGTGAGGTATAGGGGTTAGGTTTAGGGGTTAGTTTTAGGGTAAAAGGACAGGATTAGGGTTACGGGTTGGGCTTAGGTTTAGGGTTAAAGTTTACTGCTAGGGTTAGGGATAGGGTTCAGCGTTAGCTTTAGGGGTTCTGGTTAGGGTTAGGTGTTAGGTTAGTGTCAGGGTTAGGTCTAGTCGTGAGGGTAAGGTTTAGGGTTAGCTTTAAGAGCTAGGGTTAGGTTTAATGGTTAGGATTAGGATTAGGGTTAAGGGTTAGGGTAAGGCTTAGGGGTTAGGGTGAAGGGTTAGGGTTTTTGTTAGGCATAGCGTTGGGGTTAGAAGTAAGGGTTACTGTCAGTGTTAGGGTTGTAGGTAGGGTTACGGTTAGGGTTAGCGGTTTAGAATTAGGGTTAGTGATTAGGTGTCACAGTGATGACTAGGAGATAGGGTTAGAATTATGGGATGGGGTTGTTCTCAGGAAATGGGTTATGCATTAACGTTAGGATAAGAGGTTAAATTTAGGCGCACGGTCAGGTTTACGTGTTAAGGGGAGAAATAGGAAAGGCTTGAGTGTTATGTTCAGGTTTAGGGTTATCTGTTAAAGGTATTGTTTATGCTTAGTGCACGGGCACTGTCTGCATTAGGCGGGCGGGGGGATTTTAGGGGGCTGGGATTGTACCCGGGAACCCACTCTATCATACTCTGGGTATGGGCCCGTGGGTTTCATGCAGGACACAGTGGTAGAGCCTCCTTTCACGCATGGCATGGGAGGATTGCAGGCTTTCTAAACTCTAGGAAAGCAAGAAGTCTGAGAATTAGATTTAGGGTTAGGATTCTGGTTAGGGTTAAGGATGAAGTTTAGTGTTAGGGTGAGGGCTTAGGGTTAGGGAATAGGGTTAGGGTTAAAGGTTACCCTTAGGTTTAACGGTTACACTTTGGTTTAGGGTTGAGGTTTACGGTTAGGGTTAAGATGAGGGGTTAGGGTTTGGTACAGGGTTAGGGTTAGGTGTTAGGTTTAGGGTTGAAGATTAGGATTAGGGTTAGGATTAAAGGTTAGTGTGAGAGTTAACGCTTAGGGTTAAGGTTAAGAGTTAGTGTTTAGTGTTAGGGTTAGGGTTAGTTTTAGGGTTAGAGTTATGTGCTATGGTTTGTGTTAGAGTTTAGGGTTAGGTTTACTGGTCACGGTTAGGGTTACGTTTAGGGGTTAGCATTAGGGTTAGGGTTAGGGTTAGGCTTAAGGGATAGGATTAGGTTTAAGTGTTGGGCTTAGGTTTAGGGATTAGTGTTAAGGTTAGCATTAAGGATTAGGGTTAGGGTCACGGTTAAATGCTTGGGTGCGGGTAATGGTTAGGGTCAGGGTTAAGGTTCACGGATAGGGTTAGTGTTAAGGGTTACGGGTAGGTTTAGGGTTCAGGGTTAGTGTTAGCATTAGGGCTGAGGTTAGGATTAAGCGGTAGGTTAGATTTAGGGTTAGATCTAGGCGTTATGGTAAGGGCTAGCGTCAGGGTTAAGAGATAGGGTTAGGTTTAATGCTTAGGATTAGGGTTAGGGTTTGGGGTTAAAGTAAGTGTTAGGGGTTAGGTTTAAGGATCCAAGGTTAGGATTATTTTTAGCTGTAGTGTTAGGGTTAGGGATAAGGGATCCCATTAGCATTAAGGGTCTTCCTTACTGTAGGGTTAAGGGTTAGGCTTAGAGTTAAAGGTTAAGGTTAGGGTCAGTGTTAAGATTTAGGGTGAGGGTTAACGGTTAGGGTAAAGGTTAAGCGTTAGGGTTAGGGATTAGTGATTCGGGTTTTTGGTTAGTGTTAGGGTTAGCGGTTAGGAGTTAGTGTTTTATGAAGGGGTATGGTTAGAATTAGGATTGGGGTTAGAGTTAGGGTGAGGTATAGGGGTTAGGTTTAGGGGTTAGTTTTAGGGTAAAAGGATAGGATTAGTGTTACGGGTTGGGCTTAGGTTTAGGGTTAAAGTTTACTGCTAGGGTTAGGGATAGGGTTCAGGGTTAGCTTTAGGGGTTCTGGTTAGGGTTAGGTGTTAGGTTAGTGTCAGGGTTAGGTCTAGTCGTGAGGGTAAGGTTTAGGGTTAGCTTTAAGAGCTAGGGTTAGGTTTAATGGTTAGGATTAGGATTAGGGTTAAGGGTTAGGGTAAGGCTTAGGGGTTAGGGTGAAGGGTTAGGGTCAAGGGTTAGGGTTTTTGTTAGGCATAGCGTTGGGGTTAGAAGTAAGGGTTACTGTCAGTGTTAGGGTTGTAGGTAGGGTTACGGTTAGGGTTAGCGGTTTAGAATTAGGGTTAGGGATTAGGTGTCACAGTGATGACTAGGAGATAGGGTTAGAATTATGGGATAGGGGTTGTTCTCAGGAAATGGGTTATGCATTAACGTTAGGATAAGAGGTTAAAGTTAGGCGCACGGTGAGGTTTACGTGTTAAGGGGAGAAATAGGAACAGGGTTGGGTGTTATGTTCAGGGTTAGGGTTATCTGTTAAAGGTATTGTTTATGCTTAGGGCACGGGCCCTGTCTGCATTAGGCGGGCGGGGGGACTTTAGGGGGCTGGGATTGTACCCGGGAACCCACTCTATCATACTCTGGGTATGGGCCCGTGGGTTTCATCCAGGACACAGTGGTAGAGCCTCCTTTCACGCATGGCATGGGAGGATTGCAGGCTTTCTAAACTCTAAGAAAGCAAGAAGTCTGAGAATTAGATTTAGGGTTAGGATTCTGGTTAGGGTTAAGGATGAAGTTTAGTGTTAGGGTGAGGGCTTAGGGTTAGGGATTAGGGTTAGGGTTAAAGGTTACTCTTAGGTTTAACGGTTACACTTTGGTTTAGGGTTGAGGTTTACGGTTAGGGTTAAGATGAGGGGTTAGGATTTGGTACAGGGTTAGGGTTAAGTGTTAGGTTTAGGGTTGAAGATTAGGATTAGGGTTAGGATTAAAGGTTAGCATGAGAGTTAACGCTTAGGGTTAAGGTTAAGAGTTAGGGTTGAGAGTTAGGGTTAGTTTTAGGGTTAGAGTTATGTGCTATGGTTTGTCTTAGAGTTTAGGGTTAGGTTTACTGGTCACGGTTAGGGTTACGTTTAGGGGGTAGCATTAGGGTTAGGGTTAGGGTTAAGGGACAGGATTAGGGATAAGTGTTGGGCTTAGGGTTAGGGTTTAGTGTTAGGTTTAGCATTAAGGATTAGGGTTATGGTCAGGGTTAAATGCTTGGGTGCGGGTAATGTTTAGGGTCAGGGTTAAGGTTCACGGATAGGGTTAGTGTTAAGGGTTACGGGTAGGTTTAGGGTTCAGGGTTAGTGTTAGCATTAGGCGGTAGGTTCGATTTAGGGTTAGATCTAGGCGTTAGGGTAAGGGCTAGCGTTAGGGTTAAGAGATAGGGTTAGGTTTAATGCTTAGGATTAGGGTTAGGGTTTGGGGTTAAAGTAAGTGTTAGGGGTTAGGTTTAAGGATCCAAGGTTAGGGTTATTTTTAGCTGTAGTGTTAGGGTTAGGGATAAGGGATCCCATTAGCATTAAGGGTCTTCCTTACTGTAGGGTTAAGGGTTAGGCTTAGAGTTAAAGGTTAAGGTTAGGGTCAGTGTTAAGATTTAGGGTGAGGGTTAACGGTTAGGGTAAAGGTTAAGCGTTAGGGTTAGGGATTAGTGATTAGGGTTTTTGGTTAGTGTTAGGGTTAGCGGTTAGGAGTTAGTGTTTTATGAAGGGGTATGGTTAGAATTAGGATTGGGGTTAGAGTTAGGGTGAGGTATAGGGGTTAGGTTTAGGGGTTAGTTTTACGGTAAAAGGATAGGATTAGGGTTACGGGTTGGGCTTAGGTTTAGGGTTAAAGTTTACTGCTAGGGTTAGGGATAGGGTTCAGGGTTAGCTTTAGGGGTTCTGGTTAGGGTTAGGTGTTAGGTTAGTGTCAGGGTTAGGTCTAGTCGTGAGGGTAAGGTTTAGGGTTGGCTTTAAGATCTAGGGATAGGTTTAATGGTTAGGATTAGGATTAGGGTTAAGGGTTAGGGTAAGGCTTAGGGGTTAGGGTGAAGGGTTAGGGTCAAGGGTTAGGGTTTTTGTTAGGCATACCATTGGGGTTATAAGTAAGGGTTACTGTCAGTGTTAGGGTTGTAGGTAGGGTACGGTTAGGGTTAGCGGTTTAGAATTAGGGTTAGGGATTAGGTGTCACAGTGATGACTAGGAGATAGGGTTAGAATTATGGGATAGGGGTTGTTCTCAGGAAATGGGTTATGCATTAACGTTAGGATAAGATTTTAAAGTTAGGCGCACGGTGAGGTTTACGTGTTAAGGGCAGAAATAGGAACAGGGTTGGGTGTTATGTTCAGGGTTAGGGTTATCTGTTAAAGGTATTGTTTATGCTTAGCGCACGGGCCCTGTCTGCATTAGGCGGGCGGGGGGACTTTAGGGGGCTGGGATTGTACCCGGGAACCCACTCTATCATACTCTGGGTATGGGCCCGTGGGTTTCATGCAGGACACAGTGGTAGAGCCTCCTTTCACGCATGGCATGGGAGGATTGCAGGCTTTCTAAACTCTAAGAGAGCAAGAAGTCTGAGAATTAGATTTAGGGTTAGGATTCTGGTTAGGGTTAAGGATGAAGTTTAGAGTTAGGGTGAGGGCTTAGGGTTAGGGATTAGGGTTAGGGTTAAAGGTTACTCTTAGGTTTAACGGTTACACTTTGGTTTAGGGTTGAGGTTTACGGTTAGGGTTAAGATGAGGGGTTAGGGTTTGGTACAGGGTTAGGGTTAAGTGTTAGGTTTAGGGTTGAAGATTAGGATTAGGGTTAGGATTAAAGGTTAGCGTGAGAGTTAACGCTTAGCGTTAAGGTTAAGAGTTAGGGTTTAGGGTTAGGGTTAGGGTTAGTTTTAGGGTTAGAGTTATGTGCAATGCTTTGTGTTAGAGGTTAGGGTTTGGTTTACTGGTCACGGTTAGGGTTACGTTTAGGGGGTAGCATTAGGGTTAGGGTTAGGGTTAAGGGATAGGATTAGGGATAAGTGTTGGGCTTAGGGTTAGGTTTTAGTGTTAGGGTTATCATTAAGGATTACGGTTAGAATCAGGGTTAAATGCTTGGGTGCGCGTAATGGTTAGGGTCAGGGTTAAGGTTCACGGATAGGGTTAGTGTTAAGGGTTACGGGTACGTTTAGGGTTCAGGGTTAGAGTTAGCATTAGGCCTTAAGGTTAGGATTAGGCGGTAGGTTAGATTTAGGGTTAGATCTAGGCATTAGGGTAAGGGCTAGCGTTAGGGTTAAGAGATAGGGTTAGGTTTACTGCTTAGGATTAGGGTTAGGATTTGGGGTTAAAGTAAGTGTTAGGGGTTAGGTTTAAGGATCCAAGCTTAGGGTTATTTTTAGCTGTAGTGTTAGGGTTAGGGATAAGGGATCCCATTAGCATTAAGGGTCTTCCTTACTGTAGGGTTAAGGGTTAGGCTTAGAGTTAAAGGTTAAGGTTAGGGTCGGTGTTAAAATTTAGGGTGAGGGTTAACGGTTAGGGTAAAGGTTAAGCGTTAGGGTTAGGGATTAGTGATTTGGGTTTTTGGTTAGTGTTAGGGTTAGCGGTTAGGAGTTAGTGATTTATGAAGGGGTATGGTTAGAATTAGGATTGGGGTTAGAGTTAGGGTGAGGTATAGGGGTTATGTTTAGCGGTTAGTTTTAGGGTAAAAGGATAGGATTAGGGTTACGGGTTGGGCTTAGGTATAGGGTTAAAGTTTACTGCTAGGGTTAGGGATAGGGTTCAGGGTTAGCTTTAGGGGTTCTGTTAGGGTTAGGTGTTAGGTTAGTGTCAGGGTTAGGTCTAGTCGTGAGGGTAAGGTTTAGGGTTAGCTTTAAGAGCTAGGGTTAGGTTTAATGGTTAGGATTAGGATTAGGGTTAAGGGTTAGGGTAAGGCTTAGGGGTTAGGGTGAAGGGTTAGGTTCGAGGGTCAGGGTTTTTGTTAGGCATGGCGTTGGGGTTAGAAGTAAGGGTTACTCTCAGTGTTAGGGTTGTAGGTAGGGTTACGGTTAGGGTTAGCGGTTTAGAATTAGGGTTAGGGATTAGGTGTCACAGTGATGACTAGGAGATAGGGTTAGAATTATGGGATAGGGGTTGTTCTCAGGAAATGGGTTATGCATTAACGTTAGGATAAGAGGTTAAAGTTAGACGCACGGTGAGGTTTACGTGTTAAGGGGAGAAATAGGAACAGGGTTGGGTGTTATGTTCAGGGTTAGGGTTATCTGTTAAAGGTATTGTTTATGCTTAGCGCACGGGCCCTGTCTGCATTAGGCGGGCGGGGGGAGTTTAGGGGGCTGGGATTGTACCCGGGAACCCACTCTATCATACTCTGGGTATGGGCCTGTGGGTTTCATGCAGGACACAGTGGTAGAGCCTCCTTTCACGCATGGCATGGGAGGATTGAAGGCTTTCTAAACTCTAAGAAAGCAAGAAGTCTGAGAATTAGATTTAGGGTTAGGATTATGGTTAGGGTTAAGGATGAAGTTTAGTGTTAGGGTGAGGGCTTAGGGTTAGGGATTAGGGTTAGGGTTAAAGGTTACTCTTAGGTTTAACGGTTACACTGTGGTTCCGGTTTGAGGTTTACGGTTAGGGTTAAGATGAGGGGTTAGGGTTTGGTACAGGGTTAGGGTTAAGTGTTAGGTTTAGGGTTGAAGATTAGGATTAGGGTTAGGATTAAAGGTTAGCGTCAGAGTTAACGCTTAGGGTTAAGGTTAAGAGTTAGGGTTGAGGGTTAGGGATAGGGTTAGGGTTAGTTTTAGGGTTAGAGTTTGGGTTAGGGTTTGTGTTAGAGGTTAAGGTTAGGTTTACTGGTCACGGCTAGGGTTACATTTACGGGTTAGCATTAGGGGTAGGGTTAGGGTTAGGGTTAAGGGATAGGATTAGGGATAAGTGTTGGGCTTAGGGTTAGGGTTTAGTGTTAGGGTT
>NW_027182903.1:365000-432500 GCF_041146395.1 Eulemur rufifrons | reverse complement strand
AGCGTTTGGCACAGGGTTAGGCTTCAGTGTTAGCTTTATGGTTAAAGATTAGGATTAGGGTTAGTGTGAGGGTTAATGGTAAGGGTCAAGATTAAGGGTTAGGGTTGGGGTTAGGGTTAGGTTTAGGGTTAGGGCTTAGGGTTAGGGGATAGGATTAGGGTTAAGTGTTGGGCTTATGGTTAGGGTTAAAGTTTAGTGTTAGGGTTAATGTTTAGTGTTATGGTCCAGTTTAAGTGTTAGGGTGAGGGTTAACAGTTAGGATTAGGCTTAGGGGTTAGGGATATAGTGAAGGTTCAGTGTTAGGGTTAGGTTTAGGGTTCAGGGTTAGGGTTAGTTTTAGGGGTTATGGTTAGGGTTAGGTGTTAGGTTAGTGTCAGGGTTAGGTCTAGTCGTGAGGGTAAGGTTTAGGGTTAGCTTTAAGAGCTAGGGTTAGGTTTAATGGTTAGGATTAGGATTACGGTTAAAGGTTAGGGTAATGCTCAGGGGTTAGGGTGAAGGGTGAAGGGTTAGGGCTTTTGTTAGGCATAGCGTTGGGGTTAGAACTAAGGGTTCCTGTCAGTGTTAGGGTTGTAGGCAGCGTTACGGTTAGGCTTAGCGGTGGAGAATTAGGGTTAGGGATTAGGTGTTACAGTTATGACTAGGAGATAGGGTTAGAATTATGGGATAGGGGATGTTCTCAGGGAATGGGTTATGCATTAACGTTACGTTAAGAGGTTAAAGTTAGGCTCACGGTGAGGTTTACGACTTAAGGGGAGAAATAGGAACAGGGTTAGGTGCCATGTTCAGGGTTAGGGTTATCTGTTAAAGGTATCATTTATGCTTAGCGCACGGGCCCTGTCGGCATTAGGCTGGGGGGAGGTTAGGGGGCTGGGATTGTCACCGGGAACCCACTGTATCGGACTCTGGGTATGGGCCCGTGGATTTCATGCAGGACACAGTGGTAGAGCCTCCTTTCACACATGGCACGGGAGGATTGCAGGCTTTCTAAACTCTAAGAAAGCAAGAAGTCTGAGAATTAGATTTAGGGTTAGGATTATGGTTAGGGTTCAGGATGAAGTGTAGTGTTATGGTGAGGGGATAGGGTTACAGATTAGGGTTACGGTTTAAGGTTACTGTTAGGTTTAACGGTTACAGTTCGTTTTGGGGTTGAGGTTTGCGGATAGGGTTAAGATGAGGGGTCAGGGTTTGGTACAGGGTTAGGGTTGTGTTCGGTTTAGGGTTGAAGATTAGGATTAGGGTTAGGATTAAAGGTTAGCATGAGAGTTAACGGTTAAGATTAAGGTTAAGGGTTAGGGTTAGGGTTTAGGTTTAGGGTTAAGGGTTAGGGTTAGTTTTAGGGTTAGAGTTATGTGTTAGGGTTTGTGTTAGAGGTTAGGGTTAGGTTTACTGTTCGTGGTTAGAGTTACGTTTAGGGGTTAGCATTAGGGTTAGGGATTAGGTTTAGGGTAAGTGTTTAGAGTTAGTGTTGGGCTTTAGGCTCGGGGCTTAGGTTCAGGGTCAGAGGTTAGGGTTGGTGGTAGGGCTTAGATTTAGCGGTCAGTTTAAGGGCACAGGACCTGGTTAATCTACGGTGAGAGGGGTGTGGTCGGAGTCACCACAAAAGCACAACATCATTCCCTGGGCCTTGGGACAAAACCTACATGCAGGACTCAGGCAGAGCCTCATCTCACACATGGCATGGCTGTATTGTAGGCTTGCTTCACTCTGGGAATGGAAGTAGTGTGAGAATTAGGGTTAGGTTTGGGGTTAGGGGTTTCGAGTTAGGGGTTAGGTTTCGAGTCAGGGTCAGGTGCTAGGGATTAGTGGTTAGGTTTAGAGTTAGTGTTAGGGGTTAGGTGTTAAGTCTGGGTTGGGGGCCAGGGTTAGGTTTAGGGTTGGGGTTAGCGTTAGGGTTAGGGGTTAGGGTTAAGGGATAGGGTTAGGGTTAAGGGTTAGGCTTAGGGTTAGGGTTCAGGGTTAGGGTTAAGGTTTAGGGTTAGAGTCAGGGTTAAGTGTTAGGGTGAGGCTTAACAGTTAGGGTTAGGGTTAGGGGGTTAGGAATAGGGTTAGGGTTAAGGGTTAGGTTTATGGTTCAGGTTTAAGGTTAGGATTAGGGGTTAGGGTTAGTGTTAACTGTAGGTCAGTGTTGGGGTTAGATCTCTAGGCATTAGCGTATAGGTTAGGGTTAGGGTTAAGTAGGGTTATGTTTAATGGTTAGGATTGGGATTAGCGTTAAGGGTTAGGGTTAAGCTTTAGGGGTTACGACTAAGGATCAATGGTTAGGGTTATTTTTAGGCGTAGGGTTAGGGTAAGGGTTTTAGGGTTAGTGTTAGTGTTGTCGGTAGGGTTAAGGTTAGGGTTGGCGTTTCAGAATTAGGGATTAGGTGTTATGGTTATGGCTAGGAGTTAGGGTTAGAATTACGGTATAGGGCTTGTTCTCAGGGTGTCATGCATTATCGTTAAGATAAGGGGTTAAGTTAGGGTTAGGGTGAGGTTTACGTGTTAAGGTGAGCAGTAGGATCAGGGTTAGGTGTTATGTTCTGGGTTAGGGTTATGGGTGTGGGGTAGGGTTTATGCTTAGGGCACGGGCCCTGTATGCACTAGGAGGCGAAGTTAGGGGTCTGTGATGGTCGCTGGGAGCCCACTCTATCGTACGCAGTGTATGGGCCTCTGGGTTTCATGCAGGACACTGTGGCAGAGCGGGCTTTCATGCATGGCTTAGTAGGATTGTAGGCTTTCAAAACTCTGAGAAAGCAAGTCTGAGAATTAGATTTAGGGTTAGGATTACGGTACGGTTTAGGGATGAAGATTAGTGATAGGGTGAGGGCTTAGGGTTAGGGGTTAGGGTTAGGGTTAGGGTTGTTGGCAGGGTGAAGGTTAGGGTTGGCATTTTAGAATTAGGGATGAGGTGTTAGGGTTATGGCTAGGGGTTAGGATTAGAATTATGGGATAGGGCTTCTTCTGAGGGTGTTATGCATTAAGGTTAAGATAAGGGGATAAGTTAGGGTTACGGGGAGGTTTATGTTTTAAGGTGAGCAATAGGATCAGGGTCAGGTGCTATGTTCAGGGTGAGGGTTATCTGTTAGGGGTAGTGTTTATACTTAGCGTACAGGCCCTGTCTGCACTGGGCGGGAGGCTGGGGTTAGGGGGATGGGATTGTCCCCGGGAACCCACTCTATCATACGCTAGGTATGGGCTCCTGGTTTCATGCAAGAGAGAGCTGCAGAGCCCCCTTTTACTCATGGCATGGGAGGATTTTAGGCTTTCTAAACTCTAAGAAAGCAAGAAGTCCGAGAATTAGATTTAGGGGTAGGATTATGATAATGTTTAGGGTTAGGGTTAGTGTTAAGGTGGGGTCTTAGGGTTAGGGGTTAGGGTTAGAGGTTAGTGTTAGGTGTAACAGTTACAGTTAGGTTTATGGTTAAGTTTCAGGGTTAGGGTTAAGGTTTGGGTTTAGCGTTTGGCACAGGGTTAGGCTTCAGTGTTAGCTTTATGGTTAAAGATTAGGATTAGGGTTAGTGTGAGGGTTAATGGTAAGGGTCAAGATTAAGGGTTAGGGTTGGGGTTAGGGTTAGGTTTAGGGTTAGGGCTTAGGGTTAGGGGATAGGATTAGGGTTAAGTGTTGGGCTTATGGTTAGGGTTAAAGTTTAGTGTTAGGGTTAATGTTTAGTGTTATGGTCCAGTTTAAGTGTTAGGGTGAGGGTTAACAGTTAGGATTAGGCTTAGGGGTTAGGGATATAGTGAAGGTTCAGTGTTAGGGTTAGGTTTAGGGTTCAGGGTTAGGGTTAGTTTTAGGGGTTATGGTTAGGGTTAGGTGTTAGGTTAGTGTCAGGGTTAGGTCTAGTCGTGAGGGTAAGGTTTAGGGTTAGCTTTAAGAGCTAGGGTTAGGTTTAATGGTTAGGATTAGGATTACGGTTAAAGGTTAGGGTAATGCTCAGGGGTTAGGGTGAAGGGTGAAGGGTTAGGGCTTTTGTTAGGCATAGCGTTGGGGTTAGAACTAAGGGTTCCTGTCAGTGTTAGGGTTGTAGGCAGCGTTACGGTTAGGCTTAGCGGTGGAGAATTAGGGTTAGGGATTAGGTGTTACAGTTATGACTAGGAGATAGGGTTAGAATTATGGGATAGGGGATGTTCTCAGGGAATGGGTTATGCATTAACGTTACGTTAAGAGGTTAAAGTTAGGCTCACGGTGAGGTTTACGACTTAAGGGGAGAAATAGGAACAGGGTTAGGTGCCATGTTCAGGGTTAGGGTTATCTGTTAAAGGTATCATTTATGCTTAGCGCACGGGCCCTGTCGGCATTAGGCTGGGGGGAGGTTAGGGGGCTGGGATTGTCACCGGGAACCCACTGTATCGGACTCTGGGTATGGGCCCGTGGATTTCATGCAGGACACAGTGGTAGAGCCTCCTTTCACACATGGCACGGGAGGATTGCAGGCTTTCTAAACTCTAAGAAAGCAAGAAGTCTGAGAATTAGATTTAGGGTTAGGATTATGGTTAGGGTTCAGGATGAAGTGTAGTGTTATGGTGAGGGGATAGGGTTACAGATTAGGGTTACGGTTTAAGGTTACTGTTAGGTTTAACGGTTACAGTTCGTTTTGGGGTTGAGGTTTGCGGATAGGGTTAAGATGAGGGGTCAGGGTTTGGTACAGGGTTAGGGTTGTGTTCGGTTTAGGGTTGAAGATTAGGATTAGGGTTAGGATTAAAGGTTAGCATGAGAGTTAACGGTTAAGATTAAGGTTAAGGGTTAGGGTTAGGGTTTAGGTTTAGGGTTAAGGGTTAGGGTTAGTTTTAGGGTTAGAGTTATGTGTTAGGGTTTGTGTTAGAGGTTAGGGTTAGGTTTACTGTTCGTGGTTAGAGTTACGTTTAGGGGTTAGCATTAGGGTTAGGGATTAGGTTTAGGGTAAGTGTTTAGAGTTAGTGTTGGGCTTTAGGCTCGGGGCTTAGGTTCAGGGTCAGAGGTTAGGGTTGGTGGTAGGGCTTAGATTTAGCGGTCAGTTTAAGGGCACAGGACCTGGTTAATCTACGGTGAGAGGGGTGTGGTCGGAGTCACCACAAAAGCACAACATCATTCCCTGGGCCTTGGGACAAAACCTACATGCAGGACTCAGGCAGAGCCTCATCTCACACATGGCATGGCTGTATTGTAGGCTTGCTTCACTCTGGGAATGGAAGTAGTGTGAGAATTAGGGTTAGGTTTGGGGTTAGGGGTTTCGAGTTAGGGGTTAGGTTTCGAGTCAGGGTCAGGTGCTAGGGATTAGTGGTTAGGTTTAGAGTTAGTGTTAGGGGTTAGGTGTTAAGTCTGGGTTGGGGGCCAGGGTTAGGTTTAGGGTTGGGGTTAGCGTTAGGGTTAGGGGTTAGGGTTAAGGGATAGGGTTAGGGTTAAGGGTTAGGCTTAGGGTTAGGGTTCAGGGTTAGGGTTAAGGTTTAGGGTTAGAGTCAGGGTTAAGTGTTAGGGTGAGGCTTAACAGTTAGGGTTAGGGTTAGGGGGTTAGGAATAGGGTTAGGGTTAAGGGTTAGGTTTATGGTTCAGGTTTAAGGTTAGGATTAGGGGTTAGGGTTAGTGTTAACTGTAGGTCAGTGTTGGGGTTAGATCTCTAGGCATTAGCGTATAGGTTAGGGTTAGGGTTAAGTAGGGTTATGTTTAATGGTTAGGATTGGGATTAGCGTTAAGGGTTAGGGTTAAGCTTTAGGGGTTACGACTAAGGATCAATGGTTAGGGTTATTTTTAGGCGTAGGGTTAGGGTAAGGGTTTTAGGGTTAGTGTTAGTGTTGTCGGTAGGGTTAAGGTTAGGGTTGGCGTTTCAGAATTAGGGATTAGGTGTTATGGTTATGGCTAGGAGTTAGGGTTAGAATTACGGTATAGGGCTTGTTCTCAGGGTGTCATGCATTATCGTTAAGATAAGGGGTTAAGTTAGGGTTAGGGTGAGGTTTACGTGTTAAGGTGAGCAGTAGGATCAGGGTTAGGTGTTATGTTCTGGGTTAGGGTTATGGGTGTGGGGTAGGGTTTATGCTTAGGGCACGGGCCCTGTATGCACTAGGAGGCGAAGTTAGGGGTCTGTGATGGTCGCTGGGAGCCCACTCTATCGTACGCAGTGTATGGGCCTCTGGGTTTCATGCAGGACACTGTGGCAGAGCGGGCTTTCATGCATGGCTTAGTAGGATTGTAGGCTTTCAAAACTCTGAGAAAGCAAGTCTGAGAATTAGATTTAGGGTTAGGATTACGGTACGGTTTAGGGATGAAGATTAGTGATAGGGTGAGGGCTTAGGGTTAGGGGTTAGGGTTAGGGTTAGGGTTGTTGGCAGGGTGAAGGTTAGGGTTGGCATTTTAGAATTAGGGATGAGGTGTTAGGGTTATGGCTAGGGGTTAGGATTAGAATTATGGGATAGGGCTTCTTCTGAGGGTGTTATGCATTAAGGTTAAGATAAGGGGATAAGTTAGGGTTACGGGGAGGTTTATGTTTTAAGGTGAGCAATAGGATCAGGGTCAGGTGCTATGTTCAGGGTGAGGGTTATCTGTTAGGGGTAGTGTTTATACTTAGCGTACAGGCCCTGTCTGCACTGGGCGGGAGGCTGGGGTTAGGGGGATGGGATTGTCCCCGGGAACCCACTCTATCATACGCTAGGTATGGGCTCCTGGTTTCATGCAAGAGAGAGCTGCAGAGCCCCCTTTTACTCATGGCATGGGAGGATTTTAGGCTTTCTAAACTCTAAGAAAGCAAGAAGTCCGAGAATTAGATTTAGGGGTAGGATTATGATAATGTTTAGGGTTAGGGTTAGTGTTAAGGTGGGGTCTTAGGGTTAGGGGTTAGGGTTAGAGGTTAGTGTTAGGTGTAACAGTTACAGTTAGGTTTATGGTTAAGTTTCAGGGTTAGGGTTAAGGTTTGGGTTTAGCGTTTGGCACAGGGTTAGGCTTCAGTGTTAGCTTTATGGTTAAAGATTAGGATTAGGGTTAGTGTGAGGGTTAATGGTAAGGGTCAAGATTAAGGGTTAGGGTTGGGGTTAGGGTTAGGTTTAGGGTTAGGGCTTAGGGTTAGGGGATAGGATTAGGGTTAAGTGTTGGGCTTATGGTTAGGGTTAAAGTTTAGTGTTAGGGTTAATGTTTAGTGTTATGGTCCAGTTTAAGTGTTAGGGTGAGGGTTAACAGTTAGGATTAGGCTTAGGGGTTAGGGATATAGTGAAGGTTCAGTGTTAGGGTTAGGTTTAGGGTTCAGGGTTAGGGTTAGTTTTAGGGGTTATGGTTAGGGTTAGGTGTTAGGTTAGTGTCAGGGTTAGGTCTAGTCGTGAGGGTAAGGTTTAGGGTTAGCTTTAAGAGCTAGGGTTAGGTTTAATGGTTAGGATTAGGATTACGGTTAAAGGTTAGGGTAATGCTCAGGGGTTAGGGTGAAGGGTGAAGGGTTAGGGCTTTTGTTAGGCATAGCGTTGGGGTTAGAACTAAGGGTTCCTGTCAGTGTTAGGGTTGTAGGCAGCGTTACGGTTAGGCTTAGCGGTGGAGAATTAGGGTTAGGGATTAGGTGTTACAGTTATGACTAGGAGATAGGGTTAGAATTATGGGATAGGGGATGTTCTCAGGGAATGGGTTATGCATTAACGTTACGTTAAGAGGTTAAAGTTAGGCTCACGGTGAGGTTTACGACTTAAGGGGAGAAATAGGAACAGGGTTAGGTGCCATGTTCAGGGTTAGGGTTATCTGTTAAAGGTATCATTTATGCTTAGCGCACGGGCCCTGTCGGCATTAGGCTGGGGGGAGGTTAGGGGGCTGGGATTGTCACCGGGAACCCACTGTATCGGACTCTGGGTATGGGCCCGTGGATTTCATGCAGGACACAGTGGTAAAGCCTCCTTTCACACATGGCACGGGAGGATTGCAGGCTTTCTAAACTCTAAGAAAGCAAGAAGTCTGAGAATTAGATTTAGGGTTAGGATTATGGTTAGGGTTCAGGATGAAGTGTAGTGTTATGGTGAGGGGATAGGGTTACAGATTAGGGTTACGGTTTAAGGTTACTGTTAGGTTTAACGGTTACAGTTCGTTTTGGGGTTGAGGTTTGCGGATAGGGTTAAGATGAGGGGTCAGGGTTTGGTACAGGGTTAGGGTTGTGTTCGGTTTAGGGTTGAAGATTAGGATTAGGGTTAGGATTAAAGGTTAGCATGAGAGTTAACGGTTAAGATTAAGGTTAAGGGTTAGGGTTAGGGTTTAGGTTTAGGGTTAAGGGTTAGGGTTAGTTTTAGGGTTAGAGTTATGTGTTAGGGTTTGTGTTAGAGGTTAGGGTTAGGTTTACTGTTCGTGGTTAGAGTTACGTTTAGGGGTTAGCATTAGGGTTAGGGATTAGGTTTAGGGTAAGTGTTTAGAGTTAGTGTTGGGCTTTAGGCTCGGGGCTTAGGTTCAGGGTCAGAGGTTAGGGTTGGTGGTAGGGCTTAGATTTAGCGGTCAGTTTAAGGGCACAGGACCTGGTTAATCTACGGTGAGAGGGGTGTGGTCGGAGTCACCACAAAAGCACAACATCATTCCCTGGGCCTTGGGACAAAACCTACATGCAGGACTCAGGCAGAGCCTCATCTCACACATGGCATGGCTGTATTGTAGGCTTGCTTCACTCTGGGAATGGAAGTAGTGTGAGAATTAGGGTTAGGTTTGGGGTTAGGGGTTTCGAGTTAGGGGTTAGGTTTCGAGTCAGGGTCAGGTGCTAGGGATTAGTGGTTAGGTTTAGAGTTAGTGTTAGGGGTTAGGTGTTAAGTCTGGGTTGGGGGCCAGGGTTAGGTTTAGGGTTGGGGTTAGCGTTAGAGTTAGGGGTTAGGGTTAAGGGATAGGGTTAGGGTTAAGGGTTAGGCTTAGGGTTAGGGTTCAGGGTTAGGGTTAAGGTTTAGGGTTAGAGTCAGGGTTAAGTGTTAGGGTGAGGCTTAACAGTTAGGGTTAGGGTTAGGGGGTTAGGAATAGGGTTAGGGTTAAGGGTTAGGTTTATGGTTCAGGTTTAAGGTTAGGATTAGGGGTTAGGGTTAGTGTTAACTGTAGGTCAGTGTTGGGGTTAGATCTCTAGGCATTAGCGTATAGGTTAGGGTTAGGGTTAAGTAGGGTTATGTTTAATGGTTAGGATTGGGATTAGCGTTAAGGGTTAGGGTTAAGCTTTAGGGGTTACGACTAAGGATCAATGGTTAGGGTTATTTTTAGGCGTAGGGTTAGGGTAAGGGTTTTAGGGTTAGTGTTAGTGTTGTCGGTAGGGTTAAGGTTAGGGTTGGCGTTTCAGAATTAGGGATTAGGTGTTATGGTTATGGCTAGGAGTTAGGGTTAGAATTACGGTATAGGGCTTGTTCTCAGGGTGTCATGCATTATCGTTAAGATAAGGGGTTAAGTTAGGGTTAGGGTGAGGTTTACGTGTTAAGGTGAGCAGTAGGATCAGGGTTAGGTGTTATGTTCTGGGTTAGGGTTATGGGTGTGGGGTAGGGTTTATGCTTAGGGCACGGGCCCTGTATGCACTAGGAGGCGAAGTTAGGGGTCTGTGATGGTCGCTGGGAGCCCACTCTATCGTACGCAGTGTATGGGCCTCTGGGTTTCATGCAGGACACTGTGGCAGAGCGGGCTTTCATGCATGGCTTAGTAGGATTGTAGGCTTTCAAAACTCTGAGAAAGCAAGTCTGAGAATTAGATTTAGGGTTAGGATTACGGTACGGTTTAGGGATGAAGATTAGTGATAGGGTGAGGGCTTAGGGTTAGGGGTTAGGGTTAGGGTTAGGGTTGTTGGCAGGGTGAAGGTTAGGGTTGGCATTTTAGAATTAGGGATGAGGTGTTAGGGTTATGGCTAGGGGTTAGGATTAGAATTATGGGATAGGGCTTCTTCTCAGGGTGTTATGCATTAAGGTTAAGATAAGGGGATAAGTTAGGGTTACGGGGAGGTTTATGTTTTAAGGTGAGCAATAGGATCAGGGTCAGGTGCTATGTTCAGGGTGAGGGTTATCTGTTAGGGGTAGTGTTTATACTTAGCGTACAGGCCCTGTCTGCACTGGGCGTCGGGCTCGGGTTAGGGGGATGGGATTGTCCCCGGGAACCCACTCTATCATACGCTAGGTATGGGCTCCTGGTTTCATGCAAGAGAGAGCTGCAGAGCCCCCTTTTACTCATGGCATGGGAGGATTTTAGGCTTTCTAAACTCTAAGAAAGCAAGAAGTCCGAGAATTAGATTTGGGGTAGGATTATGATAATGTTTAGGGTTAGTGTTAGTGTTAAGGTGGGGTCTTAGGGTTAGGGGTTAGGGTTAGAGGTTAGTGTTAGGTGTAACAGTTACAGTTAGGTTTATGGTTAAGTTTCAGGGTTAGGGTTAAGGTTTGGGTTTAGCGTTTGGCACAGGGTTAGGCTTCAGTGTTAGCTTTATGGTTAAAGATTAGGATTAGGGTTAGTGTGAGGGTTAATGGTAAGGGTCAAGATTAAGGGTTAGGGTTGGGGTTAGGGTTAGGTTTAGGGTTAGGGCTTAGGGTTAGGGGATAGGATTAGGGTTAAGTGTTGGGCTTATGGTTAGGGTTAAAGTTTAGTGTTAGGGTTAATGTTTAGTGTTATGGTCCAGTTTAAGTGTTAGGGTGAGGGTTAACAGTTAGGATTAAGCTTAGGGGTTAGGGATATAGTGAAGGTTCAGTGTTAGGGTTAGGTTTAGGGTTCAGGGTTAGGGTTAGCTTTAGGGGTTATGGTTAGGGTTAGGTGTTAGGTTAGTGTCAGGGTTAGGTCTAGTCGTGAGGGTAAGGTTTAGGGTTAGCTTTAAGAGCTAGGGTTAGGTTTAATGGTTAGGATTAGGATTACGGTTAAAGGCTAGGTTAATGCTCAGGGGTTAGGGTGAAGGGTGAAGGGTTAGGGCTTTTGTTAGGCATAGCGTTGGGGTTAGAACTAAGGGTTCCTGTCAGTGTTAGGGTTGTAGGCAGCGTTACGGTTAGGCTTAGCGGTGGAGAATTAGGGTTAGGGATTAGGTGTTACAGTTATGACTAGGAGATAGGGTTAGAATTATGGGATAGGGGATGTTCTCAGGGAATGGGTTATGCATTAACGTTACGTTAAGAGGTTAAAGTTAGGCTCACGGTGAGGTTTACGTGTTAAGGGGAGAAATAGGAACAGGGTTAGGTGCCATGTTCAGGGTTAGGGTTATCGGTTAAAGGTATCATTTATGCTTAGCCCACGGGCCCTGTCGGCATTAGGCTGGGGGGAGGTTAGGGGGCTGGGATTGTCACCGGGAACCCACTGTATCGGACTCTGGGTATGGGCCCATGGATTTCATGCAGGACACAGTGGTAAAGCCTCCTTTCACACATGGCACGGGAGGATTGCAGGCTTTCTAAACTCTAAGAAAGCAAGAAGTCTGAGAATTAGATTTAGGGTTAGGATTATGGTTAGGGTTCAGGATGAAGTGTAGTGTTATGGTGAGGGGATAAGGTTACAGATTAGGGTTACGGTTTAAGGTTACTATTAGGTTTAATGGTTACAGTTCGTGTTGGGGTTGAGGTTTGCGGATAGGGTTAAGATGAGGGGTTAGGTTTTGGTACAGGGTTAGGGTTGTGTTCGGTTTAGGGTTGAAGATTAGGATTAGGGTTAGGATTAAAGGTTAGCATGAGAGTTAACGGTTAAGATTAAGGTTAAGGGTTAGGGTTAGGGTTTAGGTTTAGGGTTAAGGGTTAGGGTTAGTTTTAGGGTTAGAGTTATGTGTTAGGGTTTGTGTTAGAGGTTAGGGTTAGGTTTACTGTTCACGGTTAGGGTTATGTTTAGGGGTTAGCATTAGGGTTAGGGATTAGGTTTAGGGTAAGGGTTTAGAGTTAGTGTTGGGCTTTAGGCTCGGGGCTTAGGTTCAGGGTCAGGGGTTAGGGTTGGTGGTAGGGCTTAGATTTAGCGGTCAGTTTAAGGGCACAGGACCTGGTTAATCTACGGTGAGAGGGGTGTGGTCGGAGTCACCACGAAAGCACAACATCATTCCCTGGGCCCTGGGACAAGACCTACATGCAGGACTCAGGCGGATCCTCATCTCACACATGGCATGGCTGTATTGTAGGCTTGCTTCACTCGGGAATGGAAGTATTGTGAGAATTAAGGATAGGGTTGGGGTTAGGGTTTTCGAGTTAGGGGTTAGGTTTCGAGTCAGGGTTAGGTGCTAGTGGTTAGGGGTAGAGTTAGTGTTACGGGTTCGGTGTTAATTCTGGGTTAGGGAGCCAGGGGTAGGTTTAGGGTTGGGGTTAGTGTTATCGTTAGCGGTTAGGGTTAATGGATAGGGTTAGTTTTAAGGGTAGGCTTAGGGTTAGGGTTCAGGGTTAGGGTTAAGGTTTAGGGTTAGGGTCAGGGTTAAGGGTTAGGGTTAGGGTTAGGGTGTTATTGTTAAGGATTAGGTTTATTGTTCAGGTTTAAGGTTAGCATTAGGGGTTTGTGTTACTTCTAACTGTAGGTCAGTGTTGGGGTTAGAACTCTAGGCATTAAGGTAAAGGTTAGAGTTAGGGTTAAGAGTTGGGGTTATGTTTAATGGTTAGGATTGGGATTAGGGTTAAGGGTTAGGGTTAAGGTTAGGGGTTATGACTAAGGATCAACGGTTACGGTTATTTTTAGGCGTAGGGTTAGGGTAAGGGGTTAGGATTAGTGTTAGTGTTGTTGGTAGGGTTAAGGTTAGGGTTGGTGTTTCAGAATTAGAGATTAGGTGTTATGCTTATGGCTAGGAGTTAGGGTTAGAATTACAGTATAGGGCTTGTTCTCAGGGTGTCATGCATTAACGTTACGATATGGGGTTAAAATTAGGGTTACGGTGAGGTTTACGTGTTAAGGTGAGCAGTAGGATCAGGGTTAGGTGTTATGTTCTGGGTTAGGGTTATGGGTGAGGGGTAGTGTTTATGCTTAGGGCATGGGCCCTGTATGCCCTAGGAATCGAAGTTAGGGGTCGGTTGTGGTCGCTGGGAACCCACTCTATCGTACGCTGTGTATGGGCCTCTGGGTTTCTTGCAGGACACTGTGGCAGAGCCGGCTTTCATGCATGGCTTAGTAGGATTGTAGGCTTTCAAAACTCTGAGAAAGCAAGAAGTCTGAGAATTAGATTTAGGGTTAGGATTACGGTACGGTTTAGGGATGAAGATTAGTGATAGGGTGAGGGCTTAGGGTTAGAGGTTAGGGTTAGGGTTAGGGTTGTTTGTAGGGTGAAGTTTAGGGTTGGCATTTTAGAATTAGGGATGAGGTCTTATGGTTATGGCTGGGGATTAGGATTAGAATTATGGGATGGGGCTTCTTCTCAGGGTTTTATGCATTAAGGTTAAGATAAGGGGATAAGTTAGGGTTACGGGGAGGTTTATGTTTTAAGGTGAGCAATAGGATCAGGGTCAGGTGTTATATTCAGGGTGAGGGTTATCTGTTAGGGGTAGTGTTTATACTTAGCGTACAGGCCCTGTCTGCACTGGGCGGGGGGCTGGGGTTAGGGGGATGGGATTGTCCCCGGGAACCCACTCTATCGTACGCTGGATATGGGCTCCTGGGTTTCATGCAGGACACAGTGGTAGAGCCCCCTTTTACTCATGGCATGGGAGGATTTTAGGCTTTCTAAACTCTGAGAAAGCAAGAAGTCTGACAATTAGATTTAGGGGTAGGATTATGGTAATGTTTATCGAGGAAGATTAATGTTAGGGTGGGCTCTTAGGGTTAGGGGTTAGGGTTAAAGGTTTGTGTTATTTTTAACAGTTACAGTTACGTTTACGGTTAAGTTTCAGGGTTAGGGTTAAGGTTTGGTTTTATCGTTTGGCACAGGGTTAGGCTTCAGTGTTAGTTTTATGGTTAAAGATTAGGATTAGGGTTAGGGTTAAGGGTTAGTGTGAGGGTTAATGGTAAGTTTCAAGATTAAGGGTTAGGGTTGGGCTTAGGGTTAGGAATAAGGCTTCGTGTAACATTTAGGTTTAGAGTTAAGTGTTATGGTTATGGCTAGAGGTTAGGGTTAGGTTTAGGGTTCATGGTTAGGGTTACATTTAGGGGTTCGGGTTACGGGTTAAGTTTAGGGCGAGTGTTTAGTGTTACTGTTGGGCGTTAGGATAAGGGCCGAGGTTTAGGGTTAGGATTTAGGTTTAGTGTTAGGGCTTAGATTTAGTGGTTAGTTTAAGGGCACATGCTCTGTTTAATCTTGGTGGGAAGGGTGCAGACTGGGTCGCCTCAACACCACACCATCGTACTTGGGCCTTGGGCCCAGACCTACATGCAGGACTCAGGCAGAGCCTCTTCTCACTCGTGGCATGGCTCTATTGTAGGCTTGGTCAACTCTGAGAACAAAGGAAGTGTGAGAATTAGGGTTATGGTTAGGGTTATGTGTTTGGGGTTAGAGGTTTGGGTTTGAGTGAAGTTTAGTGGTTAGGAATTAGAAGTTAGGATTAGTGTGTCAGGGCTTAGGTGTTAGGTTTTTGTAAGGGGCTAGCGTTAGATTTAGGTTTAGGGTTAATGTTCAGGTGGGTTAGGGGTCAGCGTTAGGGTTAGGCTTACAAGATAGGATTAAGGTAAAGGGTGAAGGCTTAAGATTAGCAGTAAGGGTTAAGGTTAGGGTTAAGGGTTAGGGTTTCGGTCCAAGTTAAGGGTGAGAGTGAGGGTTAACAGTTGCGATTAGGGTAATGGTTTAGGGATAGTAATAGGTTTAAGGGATAGGGTTAGGGTTAGGTTTAGGGTTCGGGGTTAGGGTTAGCATTAGCGGTTAGGGTTAGGGTTAGGGGTTAGGTTTACAGTTAGGGTCAGGTCTAGGCATTATGGTAATGGTTCGTGTTAGGGTTAAGAATTAGGGTTAGGTTTAATTGTTAGGATTATGATCAGGGTAATGGTTAGGGTTAGGGTTAGCGGTTAGAGTTAGGGTTAGTGTTAGGGTTGTTTGTAGGGTGAAGGTAATGTTTAGCAGTTTAGAATTAAGGTTAGGGATTAGGTGTTACGGTTATGCTAGGAGTTAGGCTTAGAATTAAGGGATAGGGTTTGTTCTTAGGGTAAGTGTTATGCAATAACATTAGGATAGGGGTTAAAGTTAGGGTTACAGTGAGGTTTACGTGTTAAGGTGAACAATAACATCAGGGTTAGGTGTTATGTTCAGGGTTAGGGTTATAGGTGAGGTGCAGGGTTTTTGCTTAGGGCATGGGCCCTGTCAGCACTAGCAGGGGGAGTTAGGGGGCTGTGATTGTCCCCGGGAACCCACTCTATTGTACACAGAGTATGGGCTCCTGGGTTTCATGCAGGACACTGTGGCAGAGCCAGCTTTCACGCATGGCTTTGGAGAATTGTAGGCTTTTAAAACTCTGAGATAGCAAGAAGTCTGAGAATTAGATTTAGGGTTAGGATTATGGTTAGGGTTAGGGATGAAGATTAGTCAGGGAGAGGGCTTAGGGTTAGGGCTTAAGCTTCGAGTGAGGATTAGGGGTTAGGGAGTAGGTGTTGGGTTTAGTGATAGGGTTAGGGCTTAGGGGTTAGGGTTTGGTTAGGGGCTAGTGTTAGATTTAGAGTGGGGTTAGGGTTAGCGTTATGGGTTAGGGTTAGGGTTAAGGGATAGGATAAGGGTTAAGCGTTAAGGCTTAGGGTTAGCGTTAAGTGTTAGGTTTAGTTTTAAGGGTTAGGGTTACAGTTCGAGTTAAGGGTTAGTGTGGGGTTAACGGTTAGGGCTAGGGTTATGGGTTAAGGATAGAGTTAGGTTTAAGGCTTAGGATTAGGGTTCAGTGTTAGGGTTAGCATTAGGGATTAGGGTTAGGGTTAGGGGTTACGTTTACTCTTAGGGTTAGGTCTAGGCATTAGGGTACGTGTTAGTGTTAGGCTTAAGAGTTAGGGTTAGGTTTAATTGTTAGGATTAGGATCAGGGTTAAGGGTTAGGGTTAAGTGTCAAGTGTTACGGTTATTTTTAGGTGTACGGTTAGGGTTAGCGGTTAGGGTTAGGGTTAGTTTGTAGGGATAAGGTAATGTTTAGCAGTTTTGAATTAGCCTTAGGGATTAGGTGTTACAATTGTGGCTAGGAGTTAGGGTTAGAATTAAGGGATAGGGGTTGTTCTTAGGGTAAGTCTTATGCATTAACGTTAGGATAACAGGTTCAAGTTAGAGTTATGGTGAGGTTGATGTGTTAAGGTGAGCAATAGTATCAGGGTGAGCTGTGATGTTCAGGGTTAGGGTTATGGGTGAGGGGTAGTGTTTATGCTTATATCACGAGCCCTCTCTGCTCTAGGAGGGGGCTTAGAGGGCTGGGATAGATGCCAGAAGCCACTCTATCATACACTGGGTATGGGCCCCTTGGTTTCATGCCGGACACAGTGGCCAAGCCTCCTTCTACACATGGCATGGGAGGATTGTAGGCTTTGTAAACTCTGAGAAAGCAAGAAGTCTGAGAATTAAATTTAGGGCTAGGATTAGGGTTAGGGTTAGCAATATAGGTTACTGTTATGGTGAGGGCTTAGGGTTAGGGGTTTCAGTTAGGGTCAGGGTTAAAGGTTAGTGTTAGGTTTAACAGTTACAGTTAGGTTTAGGGTTAAGCTTTAAGGTTTAAGCTTAGGGTTAAGATTAGGGGTTAGGTTTTGGTACAGGGTAAGGGTTAAGTGCTAGGTTTAGGCTTAAAGATTAGGATTAGGGTTAGGGTTAAGGTTTAGTGTGAGGGTTAACGGTTAGGGTTAAGGTTAAGTGTTAGGTTTATGGGTTAGGGTTAGGGTTAAGTGTTCATGTTAGGTTTAGGGTTAGAGTTAAGTGTTATGGTTAGGGTTAGGGGTTTGGGTTAGGTTTAGGGTTCATGGTTAAGGTTACATTTAGGGGTTAGGTTTAGGGTAAGCGTTTAGTGTTAGTGTTGGGCATTAGGGTCAGGGCTTAGGTAGGGTTAGGGGTTAGGGTCAGTGTTTGGGCTTTGATTTGGCGGTTAGTTTAAGGGTACAGGACCTGTGTAATCTATGGTGAGAAGGGTGCAGAATGTTTCCATGCGACACCACACCATCGGATCCTGGGCCTTTGGCCCAGACCTACTTGCAGGACTCATGCGGAAACTCTACTCACGCATTGCATGGTTGTATTTTAGGCTTGGTTAACTCTGAGAATGGAAGTAGTGTGAGAAATAGGGTTATGGTTAGGGTTAAGGGTTTGGTGTTAGGGGTTAGGGTTCAAGTGAGGTTTAGTGGTTAGGGACTAGGATTTAGGGTTAGTGTTAGGGTTAGGGGTTAGTTTTGCGTTAGGGGCTAGGGTTAGATTTATGGTTGGGGTTAGTGTTAGGGTTAGGATTAGGCATCAGGGTTAGTGTTAGGGTTAAAGGATAGGATTGGCGTTAAGTGTTTAGGCTTAGGGTTTGTGTTAAGTGTTAGGGTTGGGGTTTAGGCTTAGGGTTACGGTTTGAGTTAAGCTCTAGGGTGAGGGTTAAAGATTAGGCTTAGGATTATTGGTTAGGGATAGAGTTATGTTTAAGGGTTAGGGATAGGGTTAGGTTTAGGGTTCAGTGTTAGGGTTAGCATTAGGGGTTAGGGTTAGGGTTAGGGGTTAGGCGTAGTGATGTATTAAGGGCTATGGTTAGAATTAGGATTGGGGTTAGTGTTAGGTTTAGGGTTAGGGGTTAGGTTTAGGGTTAAGGGATAGGATTATGGTTAAGGGTTGGGCGTAGCTTTAGGGTTAAGATTTAGTGTTAGGGTTCGGTTTAAGGGTTAGGGTGAGGGTTAACGGTTAGGGTTAGGGTTGGGGTTAGGGGTTAGGGATATAGTTAGTATTAAGTGTTAGAGTTAGGTTTAGGGTTCAGGGTTAGGGTTAGCTTTAGGGGTTATGATTAGGGTTAGGTGTTAGTTTAGTGTTAGTGTTAGGTCTAGGCGTCAGGGTAAGGTTTAGGGTTAGGGTTAAGAGCTAAGGTTGGGTTTAGTGGTTAGGATTAGGGTTAGGGTTAGGAGTTAGGGTAAAGGGTCAAGGGTTAGCATTATTTTTAGCCATAGCTTTGGCGTTAGGAGTAAGGGTTAGGTTCAGTGTTAGGGTAACAGTAGGTTACCGTAACAGTAACTACGTAGGGTAACAGTTAGTGTTAGTGGTTTAGAATTAGGGTTAGGGATTAGTTGTCACAGTTATGACTAGGAGATAGGGTTAGAATTATGGGATAGGGGTTAATCTCAGGGTAAGTGTTATGCATTAACGTTAGGATAAGAGGTTAAAGTTCAGGTTACGGTGAGGTTTACATTCTAAGGTGAGCAATAGAATCAGGGTTAAATGTTATTTTCAGGGTTATAGTTTTGGGTGAGGTGTAGAGTTTATGCTTAGGGCACGGGCCTTGTCTGCATTAGGCGGGGGGGGGGGGTTAGGGGGCTGGGATTGTCACCAGGAACCCACTCTATCGTACTCTGGTTATGGGCCCCAGCGGTTCATTCAGGACACAGTGGAAGAGCCTCCTTTCACGCATGGCATGGGAGGATTGTAGGCTTTCTAAACTCTAAGAAAGCAAGAAGACTGAGAATTAGATTTAGGTTTAGGGTTAGGGTTCGGGTTAAGGATCAAGGTTAGTATTAGGGTGAAGGCTTAGAGTTAGGGGTTACGGGTAGCGTTACAGGTTACTCTTAGTTTTAACCGTTACAGTTAGGTTCAGGGTTAAGGTTTATGGTTAGGTTTAAGGTTAGGGTTTAGGGTTTGGTACAGGATTAGGGTTAAATATTAGGTTTAGGGTTAAAGATTACGATTAAGGTTAGGTTTAAAGGTTAGTGTGAGGGTTAACAGTCAGGGTTAAAGTTAAGAGTTAGGGTTAGGGTTAGTGTTAGGATTAAGGGTTCATGTTAGGTTTAGGGTTAGAGTTAAGTGCTATGGTTAGCGCTCGAGGTTAGGGTTAGGTTTAGGGTTCACAGTTAGGGTTACGTTTAGAGGTTAGCATTAGGGTTAGGGATTAGCTTTAGGGTAAGAGTTTAGAGTTAGTGTTGGGCTTTAGGCTCAGGGCTTAGGTTTAGGGTCAGAGGTTAGGGTTGATGTTAGGGCTTAGATTTAGTGGTTAGTTTAAGGGCACAGGACCTGTTTATTCTACAGTGAGAGGGGTTAGGGTTAGGGTTAGGGTTGTCGTAGGGGTTAAGGTTAGATTTAACCTTGGGGTTAGTGTTAGGGTTAGGATTAGGGGGTTAGTGTTAGGGTTAGGGGTTAAAAACACCTACAGCCAGCCCTAACCCGATTTCTGACACTTCTTCCATTCTCAGAGTTAACCAAGCCTACAATACAGCCATGTCATGCGTGAGAAGAGGCTCCACCTGAGTCCTGTATGTAGGTCTTGGCCCAAGGCCCAGCGTACGGTGGTGTTGTGTCGCAGCGACCCTGTGCACCACTCTCACCATAGATTAAACAGGTCCTGTGCCCTTAAACTAACCGCTAAATCTCAGCCCTAACACTAATCCTAACCCCTAACCCTAAAAGTTATCCTTAACCCTACTGTTAACACTCAAACTAACCCTTAACTCTAACCCTTGTCATGATCTTTAACCCTAACCCTAACACTTAACCCTAACCCTGTACCAAACCATAACCCCTAAGCTTAACCCTAACCCTAAGCCTAAACCCTAAGTCTAACTGTAACTGTTAAACCTAACAGTAACTTTTAACCCTAAAACTAACCGTATCCCCTTACCCGAAGCCCTCACCCTAAGATTAAACTTCATCCCTAACCATAACGATAATCCTAACCTTAAATCTAATTCTCAGACTTCTTACTTTCTTAGAGATTTGAAAGCTTACAATCCTCCTTTACCATGCGTGAAATCAGGCTCTGCCAGAGTGTCCTACAAAAAACCCATGGGCCCATACCCTGCATACGATAGAGTGGGTTTCTGGTGACAATCGCATCCCCCTCAATCCCACTCCTAGGGCACACAGGGCCCATACCCTAAGCAAAACCCTACCCCTCACTCATAATTCTAACCCTGATCCTATTGCTCACCTTAACACATAAACCTCACCGTAAACCTAACTTTAACCACTTATCCTAACATTAATGCATAACACTTATGCTAAGAACAACCCCTATCACTTAATTCTAACCCTAACTCCTAGCCATAACAGTAACCCCTAATCCCTAACCCTAATTCTAACCACTAAACATTACCTTAACCCTACAAACAACCCTAATACTAACCCTAACCTTAAACGCTAACCCTAACCTTATCCCTAAACATAACCTTAAAAGTTTACCCTAAACCCTAACCCTATCCCCTAACCCTAAGCCTAACCCTTAATTCTGATCCTAATCCTAACAATTAAACCTAACCCTAACCCTTAACCCTAACACTAACCCTTACCTTAATGCCGAGACCTAATCTTAGCAGTAAAGCTACCTCTAACCCTAACCCTAGACCTTAAACCTAACACTATCCCTAACTTATAACCCTAACCCTAACTGTTAACCCTCACCCTAACCCTTAACTCGGACCATAACCCTAACCCTTAACACTAACCCTATCCCTTAATGCTAACCCTAAGCCTTAACCCTTAACCCTAATCCTATCCCTTAACCCTAACCCTAACCCCTAACCCTAACCCTAACCCTAACCCCAACCCTAAATCTATCTCTAGTCCCTAACCCAACCCTAACCGTTAACCCCTAATGCTAACATTAACCCTAACCCCTAATCCCTAACACCTAACCCTCACGCGAACACTAACCCCTAACCCCAAACACCTAACCCTAATCATAACCATAATTCTCACACTTCCTCCATTCTCAGAGTTAGCCAAGCCTACAATAAAACCATGCCATGCGTGAGAAGAGGCTCTGCCTGAGACCTGCATGTAGGTCTGGGCCCAAGGCCTAGGGTACGATGGTGTGGTGTGGCGATGACCCATTCTGCACACTTCTCACCATAGATTACACAGGTCCTGTGCCCTTAAAATAACCTCTAAATCTAAGCCCTAACGCTAACTCTAACACTAACCCTTAACCCTAAACTTAAGCCCTGACCCTAACGCCCAACACTAACATTAAACCCTTACCCTAATCCTTACCCATAACCCTAATGCCTAAACGTAACCCTAACGATGAACCCTAAACCTAACCCTAACCCCAAACCCTAACCATAACACTTAACTCTAACCCTAAACCTAACATGAACACTTAAACCTAAACTTAACCACTAACCCTAACACTTAACCTTAACCCTAACCGTTAACTCTCACACTAACCCTTAAACCTAACCCTAATCGTAATCTTTAACCCTAAACCTAACAGTTAACCCTTACCCTGTACCAAAACCTAACCCCTAACCTTAACCTTAACCCTAACACTTGACCCTAAAGCTAACTGTAACCATTAAACCTAACACTAACCTTTAACCCTGACCGTAACTCTAACCCCTAACCCTAAGCCCTCACCCTAATGCTAAACTTTATCCTTAACACTAACCATAATCCTATCCCTAAATCTAATTCTCAGACTTCTTGCTTTCTCAGAGTTTAGAAAGCCTACAATCCTCCCATGCCATGCGTGAAAAGAGGCTCTGCCACTGTGTCCTGCATGAAACCCAGGGACCCATACCCAGTGTACGATAGAGAAAGTTCTCGGCCACAATCCTAGACCCCTAATCCTCCCGCCTAGTGCAGACAGGGCCCGTGCCCTAAGCATAAAAAGTACGCCTAACATATAACCCTAACCTTGAACGTAACACCTAACCCTGATCCTACTGCTCACCTTATCATGTAGACCACACTGTAACCCTAACTTTAACCGCATCTCCTAAAGTTAATGCATAACACTTACACTGAGAACAACGCCTATCCCATAATTCTAACCCTAAATCTTAGCCATAACCATAAAACCTAATCCCTAACCCTAATTCTAAACTGCTAACCCTAACCTTAACACTACCAACAACCCTAACACTAACCCTAACCCTAACCCTCACCCCTAATCCTACCCTATGCCTAAAAGTAACCCTAACTCCTAACCCTTATCCCTAACCAAAAGCCCTGTCCCTAACCATAAGACTTAAGTCTCACCCTTATACCCTAACCCTAATACGAATCCTTAAGCCTAACCCCCAATCCTAACAATTAACCTTAACCCTAACTGTTAACGCTCACCCTAACCCTTAAATCAGACCAAAACCCTAACACTTAACCCTAACCCTAATCCCTAATGCTAACCCTAAGCCTTAACCCTTTACCCTAATCCTATCCCTTAAGCCTAACCCTAACCCTAATTCCTAACCCTAACCATAATCCCTAACCCTAACCCTAACACTAACCCTAACTCTGAATCTAACCCTAGCCCCTAAACCAACACTAACCCCTAACCCCTAACCCTAACACTAACACTAACTCCTAATTTCTAACCCCTGAACCACACTCGAACCCTAACCCCTAACCCCAAACAATTAACCATAACCATAACCCTAATTCTCACACTTCCTCCATTTTCAGAGTTCACCAAGCCTACAATAGAGCCATGCCATGAGTGAGAAGAGGCTCCGCCTGAGTCCTGCATGTAGGTCTGGGCCCAAGGCCCAGGTACGATGGTGTGGTGTCAAGGGGACCAATTCTGCACCCTTCTCACCATAGATTAAACAGGTCCTGTGCCCTTAAACTAACCGCTAAATCTAAGCTCTAACACTAAACCTAAACGCTAACCCTAAACCTAAGCCCTTATCCTAATGCCCAACACTAACACCAAACACTCACCCTAAACCTAACCCGTAACCCTAACCCCTAAACGTAACCCTAACCATGCACCCTATATCTAACCCTAACCCCTAACCCTAACCATAACACTTAACTCTAACCCTAAACTAACATAAACCCTTAACACTAAACCTAATCCCTAACCCTCATGCTTAACCCTAACTGTTAATCCTCACACTTACCTTTAAACCTAACCCTAATTGTAATCTTTAACTCTAAACTTAACACTTAAACCTTAACCTGTACCAAAACCTATCCCCTAAACTGAACCCTAACACTAAACCTTAACGCTAAACCTAACTGTAACTGTTAAACCTAACACTAACCTTTAACTCTGACCCTAAACCTAACCCCTAACCCTAAGGCATCACCTTAACACTAAACTTCATCCCTAATTCTAACCATAATCCTAACCCTAAATCTAATTCTCAGACTTTTTCTTTCTCAGAGTTTAGAAAGCCTATAATCCTCCCACGCCATGTGTGAAAGGAGGCCCTGCCACTGTGTCCAGGGGCCAATACCCAGCATACGATAGAGTGATTTCCCGGCGAATATGCTAGCCCCCTAACCTCTCCGCCTAGTGCAGACAAGACACGTGCCCTAAGCATAAACACAACCCCTAACCAATAACCCTAACCATAACTGTTAACTCTCACCCTAACATTTAACCCTGACACTAACCCTAACCCGTAAACCTATCCCTAAACCTTTACCCAAAGCCTAAGCCTTAACTCTAACACTATCATTTAACCCTAGCCCTAACCCCTAAATGTTACACTAACCATGAACCCTAAGCCTAACCGTAACCCCTAACACTAACCATAACACTTAACTGTAACCCTAAACCTAACAAGACCCCTTAACCCTAACACTAACCCCTAACCCTAGCCCTTAAACTTAACCCTAAACTTTTACCCTCACACTAACCTTTAACACTAACCATAATGCTAATCTTTAACCCTAAACCTAACACTTAACTCTTACCCTGTACGAAACCCTAACCCCTGACCTTAACCCTGACAATAAACCTTAACCCTAAACCTAACTTTAACCGTTAAAACTAACACTAACCTTAACCCTAACTCTAACCCTAACCCTTAACCCTAAGCCCTCACCCTAACACTAATCGTCATCCCTAATCCTAACCATAATCCTATCCCTAAATCTTAATCTCAGACGTCTTCCTCTCTCAGAGTTTAAAAAGCCCTCACCCTAAAATTTAACCCTAAACCTAACTGTAACTGTTTAAACTAACACTAATCTTTAACCATAACCCTAACCCTTAACCTGAACCCTAAGCCAAACTCTTAACCCTAATCCTATCCCTTAACCCTAACTCTAATCCCTAACTCGAACGCTAACACTAACCCCAACCCTAAACCTAACCCTAGCCCCTAACCCAACCCTCACCCCAACCCCTAACCCTAACACTAACCCTAACCCCTAATGCCTAACCCCTAACCCTCATTTGAACACTCTCTCCTAAACCCAAATCCCTAACCCTAACCATAACCCTAATTCTCACACTTCTTCCATTCTAAGAGTTAACCAAGCCTACAATACAACCATGCCATGCATGAGAACAGGCTCCCCCTGATTCCTGCATGTAGGTCTGAGCCCAAGGCCCAGGGTACAATGCTGTGGTGTCTCAGCGACCGATTCCACACCCTTCTCACCATAGATTAAACAGGTCCTCTGACCTTAAACTAATCGCTAAATCTAAGTCCTAACACTAACCCCTACCCTAAACAGAAACCCTGACCCAAACTCCCTTCACTAACACTATACCCTTACACCAAACCTAACCCCTAAACCTAACCCCTAAACATAACCTTAACCATGAACCCTAAACCTGAACCTAAACCCTAACACTTAAGTGTAACCCTAAACCTAACACGAACCCCTAATCCTAACCCTAAACCCTAACCCTAACCCTTCACCTTAACCCTAACCGTTAACCCTCAGCTAACCCTTAAACCTAACACTAATCCTAATCTTTACCCCTAAGCCGAACACTTAACCCTAACCCTGTACCAAACCCTAATCCCTAACACTAAGCCCTCTCCCTAACACTAAACTTCATCCCTAACCCTAACCGTAATCCTAACCCTAAATCTAATTCTCAGACTTCTTGCTTTCTCAGAGTTTAGAAAGCCTACAATCCTCCCATGCCATGCATGAAAGGAGGCTCTGCCAGTGTGCCCTGCATGAAACCCAGAGGCCCATACCCAGCATACGATAGAGTGGGTTCCTGGTGACAATCCCAGCCTCCGAGCCCCCCCACCTAGTGAAGACAGGGCCTGTGCCCTAAGCATAAACACTGCCCCTAACCCATAACCATAACCCTGATCATAACATCTGACCCTGATCCTATTGCTCACCTTAACATGTAAAACTCACCATAACCCTAATCCTAACCCCTTATCCTAATGTTAATGAATAATACTTACCCTGAGGACAACACCTATCCCATAATTCTAACCCTAACTCTTATTCATAACTGTAAAACCTAATACCTAATTGTAAGCTGCTAACCCTAAATTTAACCCTACCAACAGCCCTAACACTAACCCTAACCCTAACCCTTGATCCTTAAGCCTAAACCCTAACCCTAACCCTAACCCTAAGTATAAACTCTACCCCTCACCCATAACCCTAACCCTGAACATAAAACCTAACCCTGATCCTATTGCTCACCTTAACACGTAAAGCTCACCGTAACACTAACTTTAACCGCTTACCCTAACTTTAAGCATAAAACTGACCCTGAGACCAACCCCTATGCCATAATTCTAACCCTAACTCCTTACCATAACCATAACACCTAATCCCTAACCCTAATTCTAAACTGCTAAACCTAACCTTAAGCCTACAAAAAACCTTAACGGTAACACTAACCCTAACACCTAATCCTAACCCTGTGCCTGAAAATAAACCTAACCCTTAACCTTTAACCCTAATGCTAACCCATAACCCTAACCATAACACTTTACTCTAACCCTAAGTCTAACACGAACGCTTAACACTAGCCCTAAACCCTAACCCTAACCCTTAAACACAAACTTAACCATTAACACTCACACTAACCGTCAACCCTAATCCGAATTCTAATCTTTAACCCTAAACCTAACACTTAACCCTAACCCTGTACCAAACCCTAACCCCTAACCATAACCCTCACCCTAAAACGTAACCCTAAACCTAACTGTAACCGTTAAACCTAACTCTAACATTTAACCTTAACTCTACCAATAATCCCTAGCCTTAATCCCTCACCCTAGCACTAACCTCATTCCTAACCCTAACTATAATCCTAACCCTAAATCTAATTATCAGACTTCTTGCTTTCTCAGCGTTAAAAAGCCTACAATCCTCCCATGCCATGAATAAAAGGAGGCTCTACCACTGTGTCCTGCCGGAAACCCCAGTGCCCATACTCAGCATACACTAGAGTGGGTTCCCGACGACAATCGCAACCCCAAACCCCTCCCCCCCTGCCTAGTGCAGACAGGGCCCGAGTCGTAAGCATAAACCCTACCCCTCACCCCTAACCATAACCCTGAACATAACACCTGACCCTGATCCCATTGCTCACCTTAAAATGTAAATCTCACCATAACCCTAAATTTAACCCCTTATCATAACGTTAATGCATAACACTTACCCTGAGAACAACTCCTATCTCTGAATTCTAACCCTAACTCCAAGCCATAACCATAACACCTAATCCCTAATGCGAATTCTAAACTGCTAACCCTAACCTTAAACCTACCATCAAACCAAACATTACCCTAGCCCCTAACTTTAAAACTATGCCTAAAAATAACCCTAACACTTCACCCTTAATCCTAACCCCTAACTCTAACCCTAACCCTATCCCTAAGACGCTAACCATAACCCTAACTGTTAACCCTCACCCTAACACGTAACCCTGAACTTAACCCTAAACCTTAACACTAACCCTTAACCCTAACCCTAAGCCAAACCCTTAACCATAATCCTATCCTTTAACCCTAAACGCTAACCCTAATATTAACCCCAACCCTAAACCTAACCCTAGCACCCTAACCCAAACCCAACAACTAACCCCTATCCCTAACACTAACCCTAACTCCTAATCCCTAGGACCTAACCCTGACTCGAACCATAATCCCAAACTCCAAACCCCTAACCCAAACCCTAACCCTGATTCTCACACTACTTCCATTCTCAGAGTGAAGCAAGCCTACAATACAGCTATACTATGCGTGAGATGAGGCTCCACCTGAGTCCTGCATGTAGGTCCTTTCCCAAGGATCAGGGAACGATTTTGTGCTTTCGTGGAGACTCCGACAGCACCCTTCTCACCGTAGATAAAACAGGTCCTGTGCCCTTAAACTAAAAGCTAAATCTCAGCCCTAACACTAACACTAACCCCTAACGGTAAACATAAGCTCCGACCGTAACGCTGAACACGAACTCTAAAACCTTACCCTAAACCTAAGCCCTAACCCTAACACTAACCCCTAAACATAACACTAACCATGAACCCTAAACCTAACCCTAACCATAACACTTAACGCTAACCCTAAAGCCTACACGAAGACTTATTCCTAACACTAACAAAAACCCTAGCCCTTAGTCTTGATCCTTACCATTAACCCTCACACTAGCCCTTAACCCTAACCCTAATCCTAATCTTTAACCCTAAAGCTAAAACTTAAGCCTAACACTGTACCAAACGCTAAACCTTAACCTTAACCCTAACCCTAAAACATAACCATAAACCTGACTGTAACGGTTAAACCTAACACTAACCTTTAACCCTAACCACTGACCTTAAGAACGCACCCTAACACTAACCTTCATCCCTAAACATTACCATAAACCTACCCCTAAATCTAATTCTCAGACTTCTTGCTTTCTCAGAGTTTAGAAAGCCTACAATTCTCCCACGTCATGAGTAAAAGGAGGCTCTGCCACTGTGTCCTGCAAGAAACCCGGGGGCCCATAACTAGTGCATGATAGAGCGGGTTCCCAGTGGCAATCCTAGTCCCTAACCCCCCCCCTCCTGGTGAAGACAGGGCCCGTGCGCTAAGCAAAAACACTATCCCTAACAGATAACCCTAACTCCAAACATAAAACCTAACCCTGATCCTGTTGCTCACCTTAAAACATAAACCTAACCATAACACTAATTTATCCCCTTATGTTAACGTTAATGCATAGCACCCAAAGAAGAAGGCCTATCCCATAATTCTAAACCTAACCCCTAGCCGTAACCATAACACCTCATCCATATTCTAAAGTGCCAACCCTAAACTTCAACCTACCATCAACCCTAACCCTAACCCTAACCCTTAACCCTAAGCCCTCACCCTAACACTAATCTTCATCCCTAAACCGTGCCGTAATCCTAACCCGAAATCTAATTCTCAGACTTCTTGCTTTCTCAGAGTTTTGAAAGCCTACAATCCTACTAAGCCATGCATGAAAGCCCGCTCTGCGACAGTGTCCTGCAGGAAACCAGAGGCCCATACACTGCATACGATAGAGTAGGTTACCAGCGACCATCACAGACCCCTATCTTTGCCTCCTAGTGCATACAGGGCCCGTGCCCAGAGCATAAACCCTACCCCTCACCCATAAGACTAACCCAGAACATAACACCTAACCCTGATCATACTGCTCACCTTAAGAGGTAAAGCTCACCATAACCCTAACTTTAACACCTTATCTTAACGTTAATGCATGACACCCTGAGAAAAAGCACTATACTGTAATTCTAACGCTAACTCCTAGCCATAACCATAACACCTGATCCCGAATTCTGAAACGCCAACCCTAACCTTAACCCTACCAACAACACTAACACTAACCCTAACACCTTACCCTAACCCTACGCATAAAAATAACCCTAACCGTTGATCCTTAGTCATAACCCCTAACCTTAACCCTAACACTTAACCCTAATCCCAAGCCTAACCATTAAACATAACCCTAACACTTAACCTTAAACCTAACCTTTACCTTAATGCCTAGAGATCTAACCCTAACACTGACTTACAGTTAACACTAACCCTAACCCCCTAATGTTAACCTTAAACCTGAACCATAAACCTAACCCTTAAACCTAATCCTATCCCTAACCCCCTAACCCTATCCCTAACTGTTAACCCTCACCCTAACCCTTAACCCTGACCCTAACCCTAAACCTGAACCCTTACCCTAAGCCTAACCCTTAACCCTAACCCTATCCCTTAACCCTAACGCCTAACCCTAACGCTAACTCCAAACCTAAACCTTACCCTGGCCCCCTAAACCAGAGTTAACACCTAACCCGTAACACTAACTCTAACCCTAACCACTAATCCCTAGCACCTAACCCTGACTCCAAGCCTAACCCCTAACTCGAAACCCCTAACCCCAACCCTAACCCTAATTCTCACACTACTTCCATTCCCGAGTGAAGCAAGCCTACAATACAGCCATGCCATGTGTGAGATGAGGATCCGCCTGAGTCCTGCATGTAGATCTTGTCCCAGGGCCCAGGGAATGATGTTGTGCTTTCGTGATGACTCCGACCGCACCCCTCTCACCGTAGATTAACCAGGTCCTGTGCCTTTAAACTGACCGATAAATCTAAGCCCTACCACCAACGCTAAACCCTGACCCTGAACCTAAGCCCCGAGCCTAAAGCCCAACACTAACTCTAAACCCTTACCCTAAACCTAATCCTTAACCCTAATGCTAACCCCTAAACGTAACCCTAACCGTGGACAGTAAACCTAACCCTAACCTCTAACACAAACCCTAACACATAACTCGAACCCTAAAGCTAACCCTAACCCTTAACCCTAAACCTAAACCCTAACCCTAACTCTTAACCTTAACCCTAACCGTTAACTCTCACGCTAACCTTTAATCCTAACCCTAATCCTAATCTTCAACCATAAACCTAACACTTAACCCTAACCCTGTACCTAACCCTCACCCTATCCCAAACCCTAACCCCTCATCTTAACCCTAACCGTAAACCTCAACCCTAAACCGAACTGTAACCGTTAAACCTAAGAGTAGCCTTTAACCCTAACCCTAATCCCTAACCCTAAGCCCTGACCCTAACACTAAACTTCATCCTTAACCCTAACCAGAATCCTAACCCTAAATCTAATTCTCAGACTTCTTGCTTTCTTAGAGTTTAGAAAGCCTGCAATCCTCCCATGCCATGCGTGAAAGGAGGCTCTACCACTGTGTCCTGCATGAAACCCACGGGCCCATACCCAGAGTATGATAGAGTGGGTTCCCGGGTACAATCCCAGCCCCCTAAACTCCCCCCGCCCGCCTAATGCAGACAGGGCCCGTGCGCTAAGCATAAACAATACCTTTAACAGATAACCCTAACCCTGAACATAACACCCAACCCTGTTCCTATTTCTCCCCTTAACACGTAAACCTCACCATGAGCCTAACTTTAACCTCTTATCCTAACGTTAGTGCATAACCCATTTCCTGAGAACAACCCCTATCCCATAATTCTAACCCTATCTCCTAGTCGTCACTGTAACACCTAATCCCTAACCCTAATTCTAAACCGCTAACTCTAACCGTAACCCTGCCTACAACCCTAACACTGACAGTAACCCTTACTTCTAACCCCAACGCTATGCCTAACAAAAACCCTTAACCCTTCACCCTAACCCCTGAGCATTACCCTAACCTTTAACCGTAATCCTAATCCTAACCATTAAACCTAACCCTAGCTCTTAAACCTAACCCTAAACCTTACCCTCACGACTAGACCTAACCCTGACACTAACCTAACACCTAACCCTAACCATAACCCCTACAGCTAACCTTAACCCTGAACCCTAAACCTAACCCTAACACTGAACCCTCACTATATCCCCAACCTCTAAGCCTAATCCTAACCGTTAATCCTCACCCTAACACTTAAACTGGACCATAACACTAAACATTAACCCTAACACTAAACTTTAACCCTAAACCTGAGCCCAACCCTTAACCCTAATCCTATCCTTTTACCCTAAACCTAACTCCTAAACCTAACCCTAATACTAACCCCAATCCTAATTCTAACCATACCCCTTCATAAAACACTAACTCCTAACCCTAACACTTACCAAAAACCCTAATTGCTAATCCCTAACACTAACGCTTAACCTTTACCGTAACCGTTAACCCTCACCCTAACCCTTAACGCTGACCCTAACCTTAACTTTTAATCTAAGCCTGACCTTAACCCTAACAGTAAGGAAAACCCTCACGCCAACCTTATCCCTTATCCCTAACCCTAACACTACAGCTAAAAATAACACTAACCTTTGATCCTTAAACCCAACCCCTAACACTTACTTTAACCCCAAACCCTAACCCTAATCCTAAGCATTAAACCTAACCCTATCTCTTAACCCTTACTCTAACGCCTAGATCTAACCCTAAAATCTAACCTACCACCTAATCCTAACCTTAAGCCCTAATGCTAACTCTAACCCTGAACCCTAAACCTACCCGTAAACCCTTAACACTAACCCTATCCATAAACCTTAACCCTGACCCTAACCATTACCCGCACCCAAGCATTTAACCCTGACCCTAACCCTAATCCTTAACGATAAACTTAACACTAAACCCCAACCCTAAGCCCAACACTTAACCCTAATCCTAACCCTTGACCCCTAACCCTAAACCTAAGCCTAACCCCAACCTGAACCCTTAATCTTGACCCTTACCCTTAACCCTCACACTAACCCTACTCCTAATCTTTAACCATGAAGCTAACACTAAAGCCTACCCCTGTGCCAAACGCTAAACGCAAACCTTAACCCGAACCCTGAGACTTAACCGTAAACCTAACTGTAACTGTTAAACCTAACACTAACCTTTAACCCCAACCCCTAACCCAAGACCCCACCCTGACACTAATCTTCATCCCTAAACATTACCAGAATCCTACCCCTAAATCTAATTCTCAGAGTTCTTGCTTTCTCAGAGTTTAGAAAGCCTACAATCCTCCCATGCCATGAGTAAAAGGGGGCTCTGCCACTGTGTCCTGCATGAAACCCAGGAGCCCATACCCAGCGTACGATAGAGTGTGTTCCCGGGGACAATCCCATCCCCCTAACCCCCGCCCCCCGCCCAGTGCAGACAGGGCCCGTACGCTAAGTATAAACACTACCCCTAACAGATAACCCTCACCCTGAACATAACACCTAACCCTGATCCTATTGCTCACCTTAAAACATAAACCTCCCCGTAACCCTAACTTAGCCCCTTAACTTAACGTGAACGCATAACACCTTGAGAAGAAGCCCTATCCCGTAATTCTAATCCTAAACCATAGTCATACCGTAACACCTCATCCCTAATTCTAAAACGTCAAACCTAACCTTCACCCTACCAGCAACCCTAACCCTAACCCTAACCCCTAACCCTAAGCCCTCACCCTAACCACTAATCTTCATCCCTAAACCGTGCCGTAATCCTAACCCGAAATCTAATTCTCAGACTTCTTGCTTTCTCAGAGTTTTGAAAGCCTACAATCCTACTAAGCCATGCATGAAAGCCGGCTCTGCCACAGTGTCCTGCATGAAACCCAGAGGCCCATACACTGCGTGCGATAGAGTGGGTTCCCAGCGACCATCACAGACCCCTAACTTCGCCTCCTAGTGCATACAGGGCCCGTGCCCTAAGGATAAACCCTACCCCTCACCCATAACCCTAACCCAGAACATAACACCTAACCCTGATCCTACTGCTCACCTTAACAGGTAAAGCTCACCGTAACCCTAACTTTAACCCCTTATCTTAACGTTAATGCATGACACCCTGAGAACAAGACCTGTACCGTAAATCTAACGCTAACTCCTAGCCATAACCATAACACCTAATCCCTAATTCTGAAACGCCAACCCTAACCTTAACCCTACCAACAACACTAACACTAACCCTAACCCCTTACGCTAACCCTACGCCTAAAAATAACCCTAACCTTTGATCCTGAGTCATTACCCATAATCTTAACCCTAATCCTCAACCCTAATCCCAATCCTTAACCATTAAACTTAACCCTAACTCTTAACCCTAACCCTGACCTTTACCCTAATGCCTAGAGATCTAACCGCAACACTGACCTACAGTTACACTAACCCTACCCTCTAATGCTAACCTTAAACCTGAACCATAAACCTAACCCTTAACCCTAACCCTATCCCTAACCCCCTTACCCTAACTCTAACTGTTAACCCTCACCCTAACCCTCAACCTTGACCCTAACCTTAAACCTTAATCCTAACCATGCGTTTCATGAGCCTCTGCCTTTGTCCTGCGTGACAGTTGAAGCCCAACACCCAGGGCAAGATGAAGTGGGGACGCAGCCTTGCTCCACACCCACAGTGCCCCGTACATTAGACGGGGCCCGTGCCCTAACACACACCGTTAAACGTAAGCCCTAACCCTATCACTAAACCAAACCCTTCGTAAGCCCCGAATCTAACTCCTAACAGTAACCCTAATCCCTGACCCTTACTCTTGCCTCTCACCCTAAACCTAAACCCAACCACTAAACATAATCCTAATCTCTAACCCTAACAGTAATCCTAACCCTAATTCTAACCTAAAACCCTAACCCCTAAATCTAATCCTAGTCCCTAACACCTAACCTTACCCTAAACCGAATTCCAATTCTCAAAGTTCTTCAATTCAAAAACTTAAAAAAGCCTACAATCCACCAATGCCGTGTCTGAGATGAACGTCCGCCCCTATGTCCTGCATGACAGGCAGGCGCCAATGCCCAGGGTACTATGGAGTGGAGTCCTGGGGTCTGTAGGCTTGCTAAACTCCAGTTTGGAAGAATTGCTATAGCCATATATAGGGATGCTTACATTTACTTATAGAAAGCAACTATTGATGTGTGATTTGTAGGCTTGCTTTACTCTAGTTTGGATGAAGAAGCTGAATCATATATAGGAATATTAGCCTTGAGTTAGAGGAAGCATCTATGGGGGGTGCTTTTTTGGCTTGTTAAACTCTGGTTTGGAAGAAGTTCGAGAGTCTTATATAGGAACGATATCATTCATTCAGAGAAAGCAATTATAGGGAGTTGGTTTGTAGGCTTGCTAAGCTCTAGTTTGGAGGAAGGCGAGAGTCATATATAGGAACGCTTACGTTCACATAAAGCGTCTACGGGGGGACGGATTCTAGGCTTCCTAAACTCTAGCTTGGAAAAAGAGGACAGTTATGTATAGGAACTCTCGGCGGGGGATTTGTAGCATTGCTAAAATCTTAGATTGGAAAAGTTGCGAGAGTCATACATAGGAATGTTAACATTCACTCAATGAAAGCAACTATAAGGGGTGCTTTCCAGGCTGGCTACACTCTAATTTGGAAAAAGTGCGACAGTCATATATAGGAAGGCTTATATTCACTCAGACAAAGCAATTATGTGTAGGTGTATAGTAGGCATGCTAACTCTAGTTTGGAAAATTTTGAGAGCCATGTATAGGAAAACTTACAGTAACTTAGAGAAAGCAACGAACAGGGGTGGAGTGTAGGCTTTCTAAACTCTAGTTTGGAGGAAGTGCCATAGTCATATATAGGAACGCTTAAATTCGTTCAGAGAAAACAGCTGTCGGGGATTGGTTTGTAGACTTATTCAACTCTAGTTTGGAAGAAGTGCGAGAGACATATATAGGAATGTTTACATTGACTCAAAGAAAGCAACTATGGGGGAGTGTTATTTTGGCATGCCAGATGTTAGTTAAGAAGAGGTACAAGACTCATATATAGGAACGCTTACATTCACACAGCGAGAGCAACTACGGAGTAGTGTCAGGTAGACATATTAAAGTCTAGCTTGGGAGAAGTTCCAGAGTCCTATATAGGAAAGGTAACAGCCACTTTGAAAAAGCAAGTTTTGGCGGGTGGTTTGTAGGCCTGCAACCCTGTTTTGGTTGAAGTGTGAGAGTCATATATGAGAACGCTTACATTCACTCAGAGAAAGCAATGATGGGGTTGTTTGTAGGCTTACTAAACTGCAGTTTGGAAGAAGCAGGAGAATCACATATAGGAGCACATACATTTTGACGCACTGAAAGTAACTATGGGGTGGTGTTTTATAGGCATGCTAAACTCTAGTTTGGACGAAGTTTGAGAATCACATATAAGAAAGCTTAGAGTCACTTAGAGAAAGCAAATCTCTGGGTGTGGAATGTAGGCCTGCTAAACTCTATTTTGGTTTAAGAGTGAGAGTCATATATGGGAAGGCTTACATTCCCTCAGAGAAAGCAACGATGGCGTGGTGGTTTGTAGGCATACTAAACTCTAGCTTGGAAGAAGTAGGAGAATGATATATGGGAACGCTTACATTCACGTAGAGAAAGCAATTATGGGGTGGCGTTTTTGTAGCCATGCTAATCTCTAGTTTGGAAGAAGTTAAGGAGTAATATATAGGAAAGGGTACAGTCATAGAAACCAACTCTCGGGGGATGTTTTGTACACCTGCAAAACTCCAGTTTGGAAGTGGGAGAGAGTCATATTGGGGACCGCGTGCATTCACTCAGAGAAATCAACGATGGGATTGTGATTTGTAGGCATAGTCAACTCTAGTTTGGAAGAAGTACGAGAATTGTATATAGGAACGCTTACCTTCACGCAGAGAAAGCAACTATGGAGTGATGTTTGTATGCCTACTAAAATATAGTTTGGAGGAAGTTCGAGAGCCATATCTGGGAAGCTTACAGTCACTTAGAGAAAGCAACCCTCGGGGGTGTTTCGTAGGCCTGCTAAACTCTATTTTCAATGAAGTGTTAGAATAATATATGGGAACTCAGTGAAAGCAACGTTGTGGTTGTGGTTCCTAGAAGAAGCAAGAGAATCACATGTAGAACCGCTTACATTCCGGCACCGAATGCAACTATGGGGTGGTGTTTTGTAGGCTTGCAAAACTCTAGTTTGGACGAAGTTTGAGAGTCATATATAGGAAAGTTTACAGTCACGTAGAGAAAGCAACTCTCTGGGTGTGGAATGTAGAGTTATTTTGGTTGAAATAGAGTTATTTTGGTTGAAGTGTGAGAGTCATATATGGGAACACTTACATTCACTCAGAGAAAACAACGTTTGGGTGGTGGTTTGTAGGGCATACTAAACTGTAGTTTGGAAGAAGTACGAGAGTCCTATATAGGAACACTTACATTCACACAGAGAAAGCACTTATGGCGTCAGGTTTTGTAGGCATGCTAAACTGCAGTTTGGAAGAAGTTGGAGAACCTTATACAGGAAAGATTACCGTCACCTAGGGAAAGCAACTCTCGGGAGATTTTTTTTGTACACATGCTAAACTCTAATTTGGATGAAGTGTGAGAGTCAAACATGGGACCGCTTACATTCCCTCAGAGAAACAACACTGGGGTGGTTTTTGTAGGCATACTAAATAGTTTGGAAGAAGTATGAGAATGATATTTGGGAAGGCTTACATTCACACAGAGAAAGCAACTACGGGGTGGTGTTTTGTAAGCATGCTATAGTTTGGAAGAAGTTCCAAACCTGAACAGTCATTTAGAGAAAGCAACTCTTGGTGGGTGATTTTTAGGTCTGCTAAATTGTATTTTGAAAGAAGTACCAGAGTCATATATACTAATGCTTACATTCATGCAAAGAAAAAACCATGGGGTGATGTTTTGTGGGCATGTTAACCTGTAGTTTGGAAGAAGTTGGAGAGTCTTATTTAGGAAAGCTTACAGTCACCTAGAGAAAGCAACTCTCGGGAGAGCCTTTCTTGGCCTGCTAAACTCTACTTTGCATCAATTGTGAGAGTCAAACATGGGAATGCTTTCATTCATTCAGAGAACGCAACGTTTGGGTGGTGGTTTGTAGGCATTCTAAACTGTATTTTGGAGGAAGTACGAGAGTCATGTATATGAACGCTTACATTCATGCAGAGAAAGCAACTGTGGGGTGGTTTCTAGGCATGCTAAACTCTAGTTTGGACGAAGTTTGAGAATCACATATAAGAAAGCTTAGAGTCGCTTAAAGCAAATCTCTGGGTGTGGAATGTAGGTGTGCCAAACTCTATTTTGGTTTCAGAGTGAGAGTCATATATGGGAAGGCTTACATTCACTCAGAGAAAGCAACGATGGTGTGGTCGTTTGTAGGCGTACTGAACTCTAGTTTGGAAGAAGTAGGAGAATGATATATGGGAACGCTTACATTCATGCAGAGAAAGCAATTATGGGGTGGCTTTTTTGTAGCCATGCTAATCTCTATTTTGCAAGAAGTTAAAGAGTAATATATAGGAAAGCGTACCGTCATTTATAGAAACCAACTTTCGGGGGATGATTTGTAGGCCTGCAAAACTCTACTTTGGAAGAAGGGGGAGAGTCATATGGGGGACTGGGTATATTCACTCGGAGAAATCAACGATGGGGTTGTGGTTTGTAGGCATAGTAAACTCTAGTTTGGAAGAAGTATGAGAATCATTTATAGGAACGCTTACATTCATGCAGAGAAAGCAACTATGGAGTGATGTTTGTATGCCTACTAAACGATAGATTGGAGGATGTTCGAGAGTCATATCTGGAAAGCTTACAGTCATTTAGAGAAAGCAACTCTCTGGGGGTGGTTCGTAGGCCTGCTAAACTCTATTTTCAATGAAGTGTTCGAATCATATACAGGAACGCTTACATTCACTCAGAGAAAGCAACGTTGGGGTGGCCGTTTTTGACCATACTAAACTCTACTTTGGAAGAGGTACGAGAGACATACATAGGAACGCTTACATTAACACAGAGAAAGCAAATACGGGGTGCTGTAGTGCAGGCATGCTAAACTATAGATTGGAAGAAGTTCGAAAGCTGACAGTCACTTAGAGAAAGCAACTCTTGGCGGGTGATTTTTAGGTCTGCTAAATTGTATTTTGAAAGACGTACAAGAGTCATATATACAAACGCTTACATTTATGCAGAGAAAGAAACTATGGGGTGATGTGTTGTTGGCATGCTAAACTGCAGTTTGAAAGGACTTCCAGAGTGTTATATAGGATAGCTACAGTCACCTAGAGAAAACAACACTCGGGACAGCTTTGCAAGCCTCTAAACACTAATTAGCAGCAATTGTGAGAGTCAAATATTGGAACGCTTACATTCACGGAGAGAACACAACGTTTGGGTGGTGGTTTGTAGGCATAATAACTGTAGGTCGGAAGAAGTAGGAGAGTCATATATATGAACAGTTACATTCACGCAGAGAAAGAAACTGTTGGGTGGTGTATGTACGCATGTTAATCTATACTTTGGAGGAAGTTTGAGAGTCATATCTGGGGAAAATTACAGTCACATAGCTAAATCAACCATCGGGGACTGGTTTGTAGGTCTGCTAAATTCTATTTTGGAAAAAGTGATTCATATAAGGGAATGCTTATGTTCACTCAGAGAAAGCAACGATGCGGTGGTGTATTGTTGGCATGCTAAACTTTAGTTTGGAAGAAGTTCGAGAGTTTTACATAGGAAAGCTTACATTCACCTAGAGAAAGCAACTCTCAGGATGTGGTTTATAGGCCTGGTGAACTCTAATTTGGATCAAGTGTGAGAGTCATACATATGAGTTCCAAAATACAGTTTAGTATGCCTACAAACCACCAGCCTAACATTGCTTTCTCTGAGTGGATATAGGCCTTCCCTTATATGAATCTCGGACTGCTTTCAAAATGCAATTTGCCGGACCTACAAAACACCGCCCGAGAGTTGCTTTCTCTCACTATAAGCTTTCCTATATATGACTTTGGGACATAGTTTAGCATGCCAACAAAAGGCCACCCCATAGTTTGCGTGAATGTAAGCGTTCCTATGCATCACGCTCGTACTTCTTCCAAAGTATAGTACACCTACCAACCACCTCCCCAACGTTGCTTTTTCTGAGTGAATGTAAGCATTCTTTTATTCTCGTACTTCCTCCAAACTCCAGTTTAGTGTGACTAAAAATCACCACCGCAACCTTGCTTTCTCTGAGTGAATGTTAGCGTTCCCATTTAAGATTCACACTTCATCCAAAATAGAATTTAGCAGAACTACAAACCGGCCCCCAAGGGTTGCTTTCTCTGTGAGACTGTAAGCTTTCCTATTACTCTTAACTTCTTCGCAACTAGAGATTTGCATGCCTACAAAACACCACCCCATAGTTGCCCTCTCTGCGTGAATGTAAGCACTCATATATATGACTCTGCTACTTCTTCCAAAATACAGTTTAGTATGCTTACAAACAACCAACCAAACGTTGCGTTCTCTGAGAGAATGTTAGCGTTCCCAAGTATGACTGTTCCAAATGATGCAAAGTAGAGTTTAGCAGGCTTACAAACTATCTCTCGAAAGTTGCTTCCTCTGGGGGACTGTAAGCTTTCCTATAAAAGACTGTCGAACTTCTTCGAAACTACATTTCAGCACGCCAACAAAACATCACCACATAGTTTCTTTCTCAGCATAAATATAAGCGATTTTATATATGACTCTTGTACTTCTATCAAAATACAATTTAGCAGACCTCAAAATCAACCGCCAAGAGTTGCTTTCTCTAAGTCACTGTCAGCTTTCGAACTTCTTCCAAATTATATTTTATCATGCCTACAAAACACCACCCCATAGTTGCTTTCTCTGCGTCCATATAATCGTTCATATATATGACTGTCGTACTTCTTCCAAACTGGAGTTAGTATACCTACAAACCGGCACCCAATTTACCTTTCTCTGAGTGAATGAAGCGTATCCATGTATGCCTCTTTCACTTCATCCAAATTAGAGTTTAGCGGCCCACAAACCACCTCCTGTGAGTTGCTTTCTCTAGGTGACTGTAAACTTTCCTATATAAGACTCTCGAACTTCTTCCAAACTACAGTTTAGCATGCCAACAATACAGCGCCCCATCGTTGATTTCTCTGAGTGAACATAAGCGTTCCCATATATGACTCTCACTCTTCTTCCAAAATAGAATTTAGCAGACCTACACAACACCCGATGGTTCCAATTCTCTAGGTGACTTTAATTTTTCCCACATATGACTCTCGAACTTCCTCCAAACTAGATTATGATGATTACATAGGCCACCCCACAGTTGCTTTCTCTGCGTGAATGTAACCATTCATATATGACTCTCCTACTTCTTTTGAACTACAGCATTTATTCCTACAAACCATCACGACAACGTTCTTTCTGTGAGTGAATGCAAGCGTTCTCACACTTCATCCAAATTACAGTTTAGCAGACCTACCAACAAACTACAGAGATTTGTTTTTCTCTGTGTCACTGTAATCTTTCCTATGTAAGGCTCTCGAACTTCTTCCAAACCACAGTTTAGCATGCCAACAAAATACGATCACAGAGTTGCTTTCTCTGCGTGAATGTAAGCATTCGTATATATGACTCTCCTACTTCCTCCAAAATACAGTTTAGAATGCTTACAAACCACCACCCAAACGTTGCGTTCTCTGAGTCAATGTAAGCGTTCCCATGTTTGACTCTCACAATTGATGCAATCTAGAATTTAGCATGCTTAGAAACAATCTCCCGAGAGTTGCTTTCTCTGGGTGACTGTAAACTTTCCTATGTAAGACTCGCGAACTTCTTCCAAACTACAGTTTAGCATGCCAAAAAAACACCGCCCCATAGTTGATTTCTCTTCGTGATCATAAGCGTTCCCATATATGACTCTCATTCTTCTTTCAAAATAGAATTTAGCAGATCTACAAAATGGCCCCCGATGGTTGCTTTCTCTAAGTGACTGTAATTTTCCCCAGATATGACTCTCGAAATTCCTCCAAACTACAGATTAGCATGCATACATACGCCACCCAACAGTTGCTTTCTCTGCGTGAATGTAACCGTTCATATATGACTCTCCTACTTCTTCCGAACTACAGTTATTATGCCTACAAACCACCACCCAAACGTTGTGTTCTCTGAGTGAATGTAAGCGTTCCCATGTTTGACTCTCACAATCGCTGCTTGTTAGAGTTTAGCAGGCTTGCAAAGCTCTCCTGAGTGTTGCTTTCTCTGGTGACTGTAAGCTATCCTACATAACACTCTCGAACTTCTTCCAAACTGCAGTTTAGCATCCCCACAACACATCACCCCATAGTTTCTTTCTACGCATGAATGTAAGCGTTTGTATATAAGACTCTGACACGTCTTTCAAAATACAATTTAGCAGACTTAAAAAATCACCCGCCAAGAGTTGCTTTCTCTAAGTGACTGTCAGCTTTCGAACTTCTTCCAATCTATAGTTTAGCATGCCTGCACTACAGCACCCCGTATTTGCTTTCTCTGTGTTAATGTAAGCGTTCGTATTTATGTCTCTTGTACCTCTTCCAAAGTAGAGTTTAGTATGCTCACAAACGGCCACCCCAACGTTGCTTTCTCTGAGTGAATGTAAGCGTTCCTGTATATGATTTTAACACTTCTTTGAAAATAGAGTTTAGCAGGCCTATGAACCACCCCCCGAGAGTTTCTTTCTCTAAATGACTGTAAGCTTTCCAGATATGACTCTCGAACATCCTCCAAACTATAGTTTAGTAGGCATACACACATCACTCCATAGCTGGTTTGTCTGCGTGAATGTAACCGTTCATATATATGACTTTCCTACTTCTTCCGAACTACAATTAAGGCCACAAACTGCAACCCAAACCTTGCGTTCTGAGTGGATGTAAACCTTCCCATACTTGACTTTAAGAGTGGGTGCAAATTATCAGGCTTAGAAACCATCTCCCAAGAGTTGCTCTCTCTAGGTGACTGTAAGCTTTGCTATATAAGATTCTAAACTTCCTCCAAACTATAGTTTAGTAGGCATACAAACCTCACTCCATAGTTGCTTTCTCTGCATCAATGTAAGCGTTCCTATATATGATTCTCATACTTTCTCCAAACTAGAGTTTAGTATGCCTACAAAACACAACCCCATCCTCGATTTCTCTGAGTCAATGTACGTGGTCCCCAATATGACTCTCCCACTTCTTCCAAAGTAGAGTTTTGCAGGCCTTCCCTTCATCCCCCGAAAGTTGGTTTCTATAAATGAGTGTACGCTTTCCTATATAACTTCTTCCAAACTAGAGATTAGCATGGCTACAAAAAAGCCACCCCATAATTGCTTTCTCTGCATGAATGTAAGCGTTCCCATATATCATTTTCCTACTTCTTTCAAACTAGAGTTTAGTATGCCTACAAACCACCACACCATCGTTGCTTTCTCTGAGTGAATGTAACCCTTTCCATATATGACTCTCAATCTAAACCAAAATAGAGTTTAGCACGCCTACATTCCACACCCAGAGATTTGCTTTCTCTAAGTGACTCTAAGCTTTCTTATATGTGATTCTCAAACTTCGTCCAAACTAGAGTTTAGCACGCCTAGAAAACACCACCCCACAGTTCCTTTCTCTGCATGAATGTAAGCGTTTGAATATATGACTCTGGTACTTCTTTCAAAATACAATTTAGCAGACCTAAAAATCCACCGCCAAGAGTTGCTTTCTCTAAGTGACTGTCTGCTTTCGAACTTCTTCCAAACTATATTTTAGCAGGCCTACAAAACACCACCCCATAGTTGCTTTCTCTGCGTCCATATAAGCGTTCATATATATGACTCTAGTACTTCTTCCAAACTGGAGTTAGTATACCTACAAACCGGCACCCCAATTCACCTTTCTCTGAGTGAATGTAGCGTATCCATGTATGCCTCTTTCACTTCATCCAAATTAGAGTTTAGCGGCTTACAAACCACCTCCTGTGAGTTGCTTTCTCTAGGTGACTGTAAACTTTCCTATATAAGACTCTCGAACTTCTTCCAAACTACAGTTTAGCATGCCAACAATACAGCGTCCCATCGTTGATTTCTCTGAGTCAACATAAGCGTTCCCATATATGACTCTCACTCTTCTTCCAAAATAGAATTTAGCAGACCTACACACCAGCCCCCGATTGTTCCTTTCTCTAAATGACTCTAATTTTCCCCAGATATGACTCTCGAACTTCCTCCAAACTACAGATTATGATGATTACATACGCCACCCCACAGTTGCTTTCTCTGCGTGAATGTAACCGTTCATATATGACTCTCCTACTTCTTCGAACTACAGTTGTTATTCCTACAAACCACCACGACAAAGTTCTTTCTCTGAGTGAATGCAAGCGTTCGCACACATCATCCAAATTACAGTTTAGTAGACCTACCAACAAACTACAGAGAGTTGTTTTCTCTGTGTCACTGTAATCTTTCCTATATAAGGCTCTCGAACTTCTTCCAAACCACAGTTTAGCATGCCAACAAAATACGATCACAGAGTTGCTTTGTCTGCGTGAATGTAAGCATTCGTATATATGACTCTCCTACTTCCTCCAAAATACAGTTTAGAATGCTTACAAACCACCACCCAAACGTTGAGTTCTCTGAGTGAATGTAAGCGTTCCCATGTTTGACTCTCACAATTGATGCAAATTAGAGTTTAGCACGCTTAGAAACAATCTGCCGAGAGTTACTTTCTCTAGGTGACTGTAAGCTTTCTTATATAAGACTCGCGAACTTCTTCCAAACTACACTTTAGCATCCCAACGAAACACTGCCCCATCTTGATTTCTCTGAGTGAACATAAGCGTTCCCACATATGAATTTCACTCTTCTTCCAAAATAGAATTTAGCAGATCTACAAAACGGCCCCCGATTGTTGCTTTCTCTAAGTGAGTGCAATTTTCCCCAGATATGACTCTCGAACTTCCTCCAAAGTATAGATTAACATGCGTACATACACAACCCAACAGTTTCTTTCTCTGCGTGAATGTAACCGTTCATATATATGACTCTCCTACTTCTTCCGAACTACAGTTATTATGCCTACAAACCACCACCCAAACGTTGTGTTCTCTCCGTGAATGTAAGCGTTCCCATGTTTGACTCTCACAATTGCTGCTAATTAGTGTTTAGAGGCTTGTATAGCTGTCCCGAGTGTTGCTTTCTCTAGGTGACTGTAAGCTATCCTATATAACACTCTCGAACTCCTTCCAAACTGCAGTTTAGCATGCCAACAACACATCACCCCATAGTTTCTTTCTCTGCATGAATGTAAGCGTTTGTATATGACTCTGGTACGTCTTTCAAAATACAATTTAGCAGACCTAAAAATCACCCGCCAAGAGTTGCTTTCTCTAAGTGACTGTCAGCTTTCGAACTTCTTCTAATCTATAGTTTAGCATGCCTGCACTACAGCACCCCGTATTTGCTTTCTCTGTGTTAATGTAAGCGTTAGTATTTGTCTCTCGTACCTCTTCCAAAGTAGAGTTTAGTATGCTCAAAAACGGCCACCCCAACGTTGCTTTCTCTGAGTGAATGTAAGCGTTCCTGTATATGATTCGAACACTTCATTGAAAATAGAGTTTAGCAGGCCTACGAACCACCCCCAGAGAGTTGCTTTCTCTAAATGAATGTAAGCTTTCCAGATATGACTCTCGAGCATCCTCCAATCTATCGTTTAGTAGGCATACAAACATCACTCCATAGTTGCTTTCTCTGCATGAATGTAAGCGTTCCTATATATGATTCTCGTCCTTCTTCCAAACTAGAGTTTAGTATGCCTACAAACCACAACCCCATCGTTGATTTCTCCGAGTGAATGTACCCAGTCCCCCATATGATTCTCCCCCTTCTTCCAAAGTAGAGTTTTGCAGGCCTACAAACCATCCCCCGAAAGTTGGTTTCTATAAATGACGGTACGCTTTCCTATATATTTCTCTTTAACTTCTTGCAAAATAGAGATTAGCATGGCTACAAAAAAGCCACCCCATAATTGCTTTCTCTGCATGAATGTAAGCGTTCCCATATATCATTCTCCTACTTCTTCCAAACTAGAGTTCAGTATGCCTACAAACCACCACAGCATCGTTGCTTTCTCTGAGTGAATGTAAGCCTTCCCATATATGACTCTCACTCCGAAACCAAAATAGAGTTTAGCACGCCTACATTCCACACCCAGAGATTTGCTTTAAGCGACTCTAAGCTTTCTTATATGTGATTCTCAAACTTCGTCCAAACTAGAGTTTAGCATGCCTAGAAAACACCACCCCAGAGTTGCTTTCTCTGCATGAATGTAAGCGTTTGAATATATGACTCTGGTATTTCTTTCAAAATACAATTCAGCAGACCGAAAAATGAACCGCCGAGAGTTGCTTTCTCTAAGTGACTGTCTGCTTTCGAACTTCTTCCAAACTATATTTTAGCAGGCCTACAAAACACCACCCCATAGTTGCTTTCTCTGCGTCCATATAAGCGTTCATATATATGACTCTAGTACTTCTTCCAAACTGGAGTTAGTATACCTACAAACCGGCACCCCAATTTACCTTTCTCTGAGTGAATGAAGCGTATCCATGTATGCCTCTTTCACTTCATCCAAATTAGAGTTTAGCGGCTTACAAACCACCTCCTGTGAGTTGCTTTCTCTAGGTGACTGTAAACTTTCCTATATAAGACTCTCGAACTTCTTCCAAACTACAGTTTAGCATGCCAACAATACAGCGTCCCATCGTTGATTTCTCTGAGTCAACATAAGCGTTCCCATATATGACTCTCACTCTTCTTCCAAAATAGAATTTAGCAGACCTACACACCAGCCCCCGATTGTTCCTTTCTCTATGTGACTCTAATTTTCCCCAGATATGACTCTCGAACTTCCTCCAAACTACAGATTATGATGATTACATACGCCACCCCACAGTTGCTTTCTCTGCGTGAATGTAACCGTTCATATATGACTCTCCTACTTCTTCGAACTACAGTTGTTATTCCTACAAACCACCACGACAAAGTTCTTTCTCTGAGTGAATGCAAGCGTTCTCACACTTCATCCAAATCACAGTTTAGCAGACCTACCAAGAAACTACAGAGAGTTGTTTTCTCTGTGTCACTGTAATCTTTCCTATATAAGGCTCTCGAACTTCTTCCAAACCACAGTTTAGCATGCCAACAAAATACGACCACAGAGTTGCTTTGTCTGCGTGAATGTAAGCATTCGTATATATGACTCTCCTACTTCCTCCAAAATACAGTTTAGAATGCTTAAAAACCAGCCACCCAAACGTTGCGTTCTCTGAGTGAATGTAAGCGTTCCCATGTTTGACTCTCACAATTGCTGCTAATTAGTGTTTAGAGGCTTGTAAAGCTGTCCCGAGTGTTGCTTTCTCTAGGTGACTGTAAGCTATCCTATATAACACTCTCGAACACCTTCCAAACTGCAGTTTAGCATCCCCACAACACATCACCCCATAGTTTCTTTCTCTGCATGAATGTAAGCGTTTGTATATGACTCTGGTACGTCTTTCAAAATACAATTTAGCAGACCTAAAAATCACCCGCCAAGAGTTGCTTTCTCTAAGTGACTGTCAGCTTTCGAACTTCTTCTAATCTATAGTTTAGCATGCCTGCACTACAGCACCCCGTATTTGCTTTCTCTGTGTTAATGTAAGCGTTAGTATTTGTCTCTCGTACCTCTTCCAAAGTAGAGTTTAGTATGCTCAAAAACGGCCACCCCAACGTTGCTTTCTCTGAGTGAATGTAAGCGTTCCTGTATATGATTCGAACACTTCATTGAAAATAGAGTTTAGCAGGCCTACGAACCACCCCCAGAGAGTTGCTTTCTCTAAATGAATGTAAGCTTTCCAGATATGACTCTCGAGCATCCTCCAATCTATCGTTTAGTAGGCATACAAACATCACTCCATAGTTGCTTTCTCTGCATGAATGTAAGCGTTCCTATATATGATTCTCGTCCTTCTTCCAAACTAGAGTTTAGTATGCCTACAAACCACAACCCCATCGTTGATTTCTCCGAGTGAATGTACCCAGTCCCCCATATGATTCTCCCCCTTCTTCCAAAGTAGAGTTTTGCAGGCCTACAAACCATCCCCCGAAAGTTGGTTTCTATAAATGACGGTACGCTTTCCTATATATTTCTCTTTAACTTCTTGCAAAATAGAGATTAGCATGGCTACAAAAAAGCCACCCCATAATTGCTTTCTCTGCATGAATGTAAGCGTTCCCATATATCATTCTCCTACTTCTTCCAAACTAGAGTTCAGTATGCCTACAAACCACCACAGCATCGTTGCTTTCTCTGAGTGAATGTAAGCCTTCCCATATATGACTCTCACTCCGAAACCAAAATAGAGTTTAGCACGCCTACATTCCACACCCAGAGATTTGCTTTAAGCGACTCTAAGCTTTCTTATATGTGATTCTCAAACTTCGTCCAAACTAGAGTTTAGCATGCCTAGAAAACACCACCCCAGAGTTGCTTTCTCTGCATGAATGTAAGCGTTTGAATATATGACTCTGGTATTTCTTTCAAAATACAATTCAGCAGACCGAAAAATGAACCGCCGAGAGTTGCTTTCTCTAAGTGACTGTCTGCTTTCGAACTTCTTCCAAACTATATTTTAGCAGGCCTACAAAACACCACCCCATAGTTGCTTTCTCTGCGTCCATATAAGCGTTCATATATATGACTCTAGTACTTCTTCCAAACTGGAGTTAGTATACCTACAAACCGGCACCCCAATTTACCTTTCTCTGAGTGAATGAAGCGTATCCATGTATGCCTCTTTCACTTCATCCAAATTAGAGTTTAGCGGCTTACAAACCACCTCCTGTGAGTTGCTTTCTCTAGGTGACTGTAAACTTTCCTATATAAGACTCTCGAACTTCTTCCAAACTACAGTTTAGCATGCCAACAATACAGCGTCCCATCGTTGATTTCTCTGAGTCAACATAAGCGTTCCCATATATGACTCTCACTCTTCTTCCAAAATAGAATTTAGCAGACCTACACACCAGCCCCCGATTGTTCCTTTCTCTATGTGACTCTAATTTTCCCCAGATATGACTCTCGAACTTCCTCCAAACTACAGATTATGATGATTACATACGCCACCCCACAGTTGCTTTCTCTGCGTGAATGTAACCGTTCATATATGACTCTCCTACTTCTTCGAACTACAGTTGTTATTCCTACAAACCACCACGACAAAGTTCTTTCTCTGAGTGAATGCAAGCGTTCTCACACTTCATCCAAATCACAGTTTAGCAGACCTACCAAGAAACTACAGAGAGTTGTTTTCTCTGTGTCACTGTAATCTTTCCTATATAAGGCTCTCGAACTTCTTCCAAACCACAGTTTAGCATGCCAACAAAATACGACCACAGAGTTGCTTTGTCTGCGTGAATGTAAGCATTCGTATATATGACTCTCCTACTTCCTCCAAAATACAGTTTAGAATGCTTAAAAACCAGCCACCCAAACGTTGCGTTCTCTGAGTGAATGTAAGCGTTCCCATGTTTGACTCTCACAATTGCTGCTAATTAGTGTTTAGAGGCTTGTAAAGCTGTCCCGAGTGTTGCTTTCTCTAGGTGACTGTAAGCTATCCTATATAACACTCTCGAACACCTTCCAAACTGCAGTTTAGCATCCCCACAACACATCACCCCATAGTTTCTTTCTCTGCATGAATGTAAGCGTTTGTATATGACTCTGGTACGTCTTTCAAAATACAATTTAGCAGACCTAAAAATCACCCGCCAAGAGTTGCTTTCTCTAAGTGACTGTCAGCTTTCGAACTTCTTCTAATCTATAGTTTAGCATGCCTGCACTACAGCACCCCGTATTTGCTTTCTCTGTGTTAATGTAAGCGTTAGTATTTGTCTCTCGTACCTCTTCCAAAGTAGAGTTTAGTATGCTCAAAAACGGCCACCCCAACGTTGCTTTCTCTGAGTGAATGTAAGCGTTCCTGTATATGATTCGAACACTTCATTGAAAATAGAGTTTAGCAGGCCTACGAACCACCCCCAGAGAGTTGCTTTCTCTAAATGAATGTAAGCTTTCCAGATATGACTCTCGAGCATCCTCCAATCTATCGTTTAGTAGGCATACAAACATCACTCCATAGTTGCTTTCTCTGCATGAATGTAAGCGTTCCTATATATGATTCTCGTCCTTCTTCCAAACTAGAGTTTAGTATGCCTACAAACCACAACCCCATCGTTGATTTCTCCGAGTGAATGTACCCAGTCCCCCATATGATTCTCCCCCTTCTTCCAAAGTAGAGTTTTGCAGGCCTACAAACCATCCCCCAAAAGTTGGTTTCTATAAATGACGGTACGCTTTCCTATATATTTCTCTTTAACTTCTTGCAAAATAGAGATTAGCATGGCTACAAAAAAGCCACCCCATAATTGCTTTCTCTGCATGAATGTAAGCGTTCCCATATATCATTCTCCTACTTCTTCCAAACTAGAGTTCAGTATGCCTACAAACCACCACAGCATCGTTGCTTTCTCTGAGTGAATGTAAGCCTTCCCATATATGACTCTCACTCCGAAACCAAAATAGAGTTTAGCACGCCTACATTCCACACCCAGAGATTTGCTTTAAGCGACTCTAAGCTTTCTTATATGTGATTCTCAAACTTCGTCCAAACTAGAGTTTAGCATGCCTAGAAAACACCACCCCAGAGTTGCTTTCTCTGCATGAATGTAAGCGTTTGAATATATGACTCTGGTATTTCTTTCAAAATACAATTCAGCAGACCGAAAAATGAACCGCCGAGAGTTGCTTTCTCTAAGTGACTGTCTGCTTTCGAACTTCTTCCAAACTATATTTTAGCAGGCCTACAAAACACCACCCCATAGTTGCTTTCTCTGCGTCCATATAAGCGTTCATATATATGACTCTAGTACTTCTTCCAAACTGGAGTTAGTATACCTACAAACCGGCACCCCAATTTACCTTTCTCTGAGTGAATGAAGCGTATCCATGTATGCCTCTTTCACTTCATCCAAATTAGAGTTTAGCGGCTTACAAACCACCTCCTGTGAGTTGCTTTCTCTAGGTGACTGTAAACTTTCCTATATAAGACTCTCGAACTTCTTCCAAACTACAGTTTAGCATGCCAACAATACAGCGTCCCATCGTTGATTTCTCTGAGTCAACATAAGCGTTCCCATATATGACTCTCACTCTTCTTCCAAAATAGAATTTAGCAGACCTACACACCAGCCCCCGATTGTTCCTTTCTCTATGTGACTCTAATTTTCCCCAGATATGACTCTCGAACTTCCTCCAAACTACAGATTATGATGATTACATACGCCACCCCACAGTTGCTTTCTCTGCGTGAATGTAACCGTTCATATATGACTCTCCTACTTCTTCGAACTACAGTTGTTATTCCTACAAACCACCACGACAAAGTTCTTTCTCTGAGTGAATGCAAGCGTTCTCACACTTCATCCAAATCACAGTTTAGCAGACCTACCAAGAAACTACAGAGAGTTGTTTTCTCTGTGTCACTGTAATCTTTCCTATATAAGGCTCTCGAACTTCTTCCAAACCACAGTTTAGCATGCCAACAAAATACGACCACAGAGTTGCTTTGTCTGCGTGAATGTAAGCATTCGTATATATGACTCTCCTACTTCCTCCAAAATACAGTTTAGAATGCTTAAAAACCAGCCACCCAAACGTTGCGTTCTCTGAGTGAATGTAAGCGTTCCCATGTTTGACTCTCACAATTGCTGCTAATTAGTGTTTAGAGGCTTGTAAAGCTGTCCCGAGTGTTGCTTTCTCTAGGTGACTGTAAGCTATCCTATATAACACTCTCGAACACCTTCCAAACTGCAGTTTAGCATCCCCACAACACATCACCCCATAGTTTCTTTCTCTGCATGAATGTAAGCGTTTGTATATGACTCTGGTACGTCTTTCAAAATACAATTTAGCAGACCTAAAAATCACCCGCCAAGAGTTGCTTTCTCTAAGTGACTGTCAGCTTTCGAACTTCTTCTAATCTATAGTTTAGCATGCCTGCACTACAGCACCCCGTATTTGCTTTCTCTGTGTTAATGTAAGCGTTAGTATTTGTCTCTCGTACCTCTTCCAAAGTAGAGTTTAGTATGCTCAAAAACGGCCACCCCAACGTTGCTTTCTCTGAGTGAATGTAAGCGTTCCTGTATATGATTCGAACACTTCATTGAAAATAGAGTTTAGCAGGCCTACGAACCACCCCCAGAGAGTTGCTTTCTCTAAATGAATGTAAGCTTTCCAGATATGACTCTCGAGCATCCTCCAATCTATCGTTTAGTAGGCATACAAACATCACTCCATAGTTGCTTTCTCTGCATGAATGTAAGCGTTCCTATATATGATTCTCGTCCTTCTTCCAAACTAGAGTTTAGTATGCCTACAAACCACAACCCCATCGTTGATTTCTCCGAGTGAATGTACCCAGTCCCCCATATGATTCTCCCCCTTCTTCCAAAGTAGAGTTTTGCAGGCCTACAAACCATCCCCCGAAAGTTGGTTTCTATAAATGACGGTACGCTTTCCTATATATTTCTCTTTAACTTCTTGCAAAATAGAGATTAGCATGGCTACAAAAAAGCCACCCCATAATTGCTTTCTCTGCATGAATGTAAGCGTTCCCATATATCATTCTCCTACTTCTTCCAAACTAGAGTTCAGTATGCCTACAAACCACCACAGCATCGTTGCTTTCTCTGAGCGAATGTAAGCCTTCCCATATATGACTCTCACTCCGAAACCAAAATAGAGTTTAGCACGCCTACATTCCACACCCAGAGATTTGCTTTAAGCGACTCTAAGCTTTCTTATATGTGATTCTCAAACTTCGTCCAAACTAGAGTTTAGCATGCCTAGAAAACACCACCCCAGAGTTGCTTTCTCTGCATGAATGTAAGCGTTTGAATATATGACTCTGGTATTTCTTTCAAAATACAATTCAGCAGACCGAAAAATGAACCGCCGAGAGTTGCTTTCTCTAAGTGACTGTCTGCTTTCGAACTTCTTCCAAACTATATTTTAGCAGGCCTACAAAACACCACCCCATAGTTGCTTTCTCTGCGTCCATATAAGCGTTCATATATATGACTCTAGTACTTCTTCCAAACTGGAGTTAGTATACCTACAAACCGGCACCCCAATTTACCTTTCTCTGAGTGAATGAAGCGTATCCATGTATGCCTCTTTCACTTCATCCAAATTAGAGTTTAGCGGCTTACAAACCACCTCCTGTGAGTTGCTTTCTCTAGGTGACTGTAAACTTTCCTATATAAGACTCTCGAACTTCTTCCAAACTACAGTTTAGCATGCCAACAATACAGCGTCCCATCGTTGATTTCTCTGAGTCAACATAAGCGTTCCCATATATGACTCTCACTCTTCTTCCAAAGTAGAATTTAGCAGACCTACACACCAGCCCCCGATTGTTCCTTTCTCTATGTGACTCTAATTTTCCCCAGATATGACTCTCGAACTTCCTCCAAACTACAGATTATGATGATTACATACGCCACCCCACAGTTGCTTTCTCTGCGTGAATGTAACCGTTCATATATGACTCTCCTACTTCTTCGAACTACAGTTGTTATTCCTACAAACCACCACGACAAAGTTCTTTCTCTGAGTGAATGCAAGCGTTCTCACACTTCATCCAAATCACAGTTTAGCAGACCTACCAAGAAACTACAGAGAGTTGTTTTCTCTGTGTCACTGTAATCTTTCCTATATAAGGCTCTCGAACTTCTTCCAAACCACAGTTTAGCATGCCAACAAAATACGACCACAGAGTTGCTTTGTCTGCGTGAATGTAAGCATTCGTATATATGACTCTCCTACTTCCTCCAAAATACAGTTTAGAATGCTTAAAAACCAGCCACCCAAACGTTGCGTTCTCTGAGTGAATGTAAGCGTTCCCATGTTTGACTCTCACAATTGCTGCTAATTAGTGTTTAGAGGCTTGTAAAGCTGTCCCGAGTGTTGCTTTCTCTAGGTGACTGTAAGCTATCCTATATAACACTCTCGAACACCTTCCAAACTGCAGTTTAGCATCCCCACAACACATCACCCCATAGTTTCTTTCTCTGCATGAATGTAAGCGTTTGTATATGACTCTGGTACGTCTTTCAAAATACAATTTAGCAGACCTAAAAATCACCCGCCAAGAGTTGCTTTCTCTAAGTGACTGTCAGCTTTCGAACTTCTTCTAATCTATAGTTTAGCATGCCTGCACTACAGCACCCCGTATTTGCTTTCTCTGTGTTAATGTAAGCGTTAGTATTTGTCTCTCGTACCTCTTCCAAAGTAGAGTTTAGTATGCTCAAAAACGGCCACCCCAACGTTGCTTTCTCTGAGTGAATGTAAGCGTTCCTGTATATGATTCGAACACTTCATTGAAAATAGAGTTTAGCAGGCCTACGAACCACCCCCAGAGAGTTGCTTTCTCTAAATGAATGTAAGCTTTCCAGATATGACTCTCGAGCATCCTCCAATCTATCGTTTAGTAGGCATACAAACATCACTCCATAGTTGCTTTCTCTGCATGAATGTAAGCGTTCCTATATATGATTCTCGTCCTTCTTCCAAACTAGAGTTTAGTATGCCTACAAACCACAACCCCATCGTTGATTTCTCCGAGTGAATGTACCCAGTCCCCCATATGATTCTCCCCCTTCTTCCAAAGTAGAGTTTTGCAGGCCTACAAACCATCCCCCGAAAGTTGGTTTCTATAAATGACGGTACGCTTTCCTATATATTTCTCTTTAACTTCTTGCAAAATAGAGATTAGCATGGCTACAAAAAAGCCACCCCATAATTGCTTTCTCTGCATGAATGTAAGCGTTCCCATATATCATTCTCCTACTTCTTCCAAACTAGAGTTCAGTATGCCTACAAACCACCACAGCATCGTTGCTTTCTCTGAGTGAATGTAAGCCTTCCCATATATGACTCTCACTCCGAAACCAAAATAGAGTTTAGCACGCCTACATTCCACACCCAGAGATTTGCTTTAAGCGACTCTAAGCTTTCTTATATGTGATTCTCAAACTTCGTCCAAACTAGAGTTTAGCATGCCTAGAAAACACCACCCCAGAGTTGCTTTCTCTGCATGAATGTAAGCGTTTGAATATATGACTCTGGTATTTCTTTCAAAATACAATTCAGCAGACCGAAAAATGAACCGCCGAGAGTTGCTTTCTCTAAGTGACTGTCTGCTTTCGAACTTCTTCCAAACTATATTTTAGCAGGCCTACAAAACACCACCCCATAGTTGCTTTCTCTGCGTCCATATAAGCGTTCATATATATGACTCTAGTACTTCTTCCAAACTGGAGTTAGTATACCTACAAACCGGCACCCCAATTTACCTTTCTCTGAGTGAATGAAGCATATCCATGTATGCCTCTTTCACTTCATCCAAATTAGAGTTTAGCGGCTTACAAACCACCTCCTGTGAGTTGCTTTCTCTAGGTGACTGTAAACTTTCCTATATAAGACTCTCGAACTTCTTCCAAACTACAGTTTAGCATGCCAACAATACAGCGTCCCATCGTTGATTTCTCTGAGTCAACATAAGCGTTCCCATATATGACTCTCACTCTTCTTCCAAAATAGAATTTAGCAGACCTACACACCAGCCCCCGATTGTTCCTTTCTCTATGTGACTCTAATTTTCCCCAGATATGACTCTCGAACTTCCTCCAAACTACAGATTATGATGATTACATACGCCACCCCACAGTTGCTTTCTCTGCGTGAATGTAACCGTTCATATATGACTCTCCTACTTCTTCGAACTACAGTTGTTATTCCTACAAACCACCACGACAAAGTTCTTTCTCTGAGTGAATGCAAGCGTTCTCACACTTCATCCAAATCACAGTTTAGCAGACCTACCAAGAAACTACAGAGAGTTGTTTTCTCTGTGTCACTGTAATCTTTCCTATATAAGGCTCTCGAACTTCTTCCAAACCACAGTTTAGCATGCCAACAAAATACGACCACAGAGTTGCTTTGTCTGCGTGAATGTAAGCATTCGTATATATGACTCTCCTACTTCCTCCAAAATACAGTTTAGAATGCTTAAAAACCAGCCACCCAAACGTTGCGTTCTCTGAGTGAATGTAAGCGTTCCCATGTTTGACTCTCACAATTGCTGCTAATTAGTGTTTAGAGGCTTGTAAAGCTGTCCCGAGTGTTGCTTTCTCTAGGTGACTGTAAGCTATCCTATATAACACTCTCGAACACCTTCCGAACTGCAGTTTAGCATCCCCACAACACATCACCCCATAGTTTCTTTCTCTGCATGAATGTAAGCGTTTGTATATGACTCTGGTACGTCTTTCAAAATACAATTTAGCAGACCTAAAAATCACCCGCCAAGAGTTGCTTTCTCTAAGTGACTGTCAGCTTTCGAACTTCTTCTAATCTATAGTTTAGCATGCCTGCACTACAGCACCCCGTATTTGCTTTCTCTGTGTTAATGTAAGCGTTAGTATTTGTCTCTCGTACCTCTTCCAAAGTAGAGTTTAGTATGCTCAAAAACGGCCACCCCAACGTTGCTTTCTCTGAGTGAATGTAAGCGTTCCTGTATATGATTCGAACACTTCATTGAAAATAGAGTTTAGCAGGCCTACGAACCACCCCCAGAGAGTTGCTTTCTCTAAATGAATGTAAGCTTTCCAGATATGACTCTCGAGCATCCTCCAATCTATCGTTTAGTAGGCATACAAACATCACTCCATAGTTGCTTTCTCTGCATGAATGTAAGCGTTCCTATATATGATTCTCGTCCTTCTTCCAAACTAGAGTTTAGTATGCCTACAAACCACAACCCCATCGTTGATTTCTCCGAGTGAATGTACCCAGTCCCCCATATGATTCTCCCCCTTCTTCCAAAGTAGAGTTTTGCAGGCCTACAAACCATCCCCCGAAAGTTGGTTTCTATAAATGACGGTACGCTTTCCTATATATTTCTCTTTAACTTCTTGCAAAATAGAGATTAGCATGGCTACAAAAAAGCCACCCCATAATTGCTTTCTCTGCATGAATGTAAGCGTTCCCATATATCATTCTCCTACTTCTTCCAAACTAGAGTTCAGTATGCCTACAAACCACCACAGCATCGTTGCTTTCTCTGAGTGAATGTAAGCCTTCCCATATATGACTCTCACTCCGAAACCAAAATAGAGTTTAGCACGCCTACATTCCACACCCAGAGATTTGCTTTAAGCGACTCTAAGCTTTCTTATATGTGATTCTCAAACTTCGTCCAAACTAGAGTTTAGCATGCCTAGAAAACACCACCCCAGAGTTGCTTTCTCTGCATGAATGTAAGCGTTTGAATATATGACTCTGGTATTTCTTTCAAAATACAATTCAGCAGACCGAAAAATGAACCGCCGAGAGTTGCTTTCTCTAAGTGACTGTCTGCTTTCGAACTTCTTCCAAACTATATTTTAGCAGGCCTACAAAACACCACCCCATAGTTGCTTTCTCTGCGTCCATATAAGCGTTCATATATATGACTCTAGTACTTCTTCCAAACTGGAGTTAGTATACCTACAAACCGGCACCCCAATTTACCTTTCTCTGAGTGAATGAAGCGTATCCATGTATGCCTCTTTCACTTCATCCAAATTAGAGTTTAGCGGCTTACAAACCACCTCCTGTGAGTTGCTTTCTCTAGGTGACTGTAAACTTTCCTATATAAGACTCTCGAACTTCTTCCAAACTACAGTTTAGCATGCCAACAATACAGCGTCCCATCGTTGATTTCTCTGAGTCAACATAAGCGTTCCCATATATGACTCTCACTCTTCTTCCAAAATAGAATTTAGCAGACCTACACACCAGCCCCCGATTGTTCCTTTCTCTATGTGACTCTAATTTTCCCCAGATATGACTCTCGAACTTCCTCCAAACTACAGATTATGATGATTACATACGCCACCCCACAGTTGCTTTCTCTGCGTGAATGTAACCGTTCATATATGACTCTCCTACTTCTTCGAACTACAGTTGTTATTCCTACAAACCACCACGACAAAGTTCTTTCTCTGAGTGAATGCAAGCGTTCTCACACTTCATCCAAATCACAGTTTAGCAGACCTACCAAGAAACTACAGAGAGTTGTTTTCTCTGTGTCACTGTAATCTTTCCTATATAAGGCTCTCGAACTTCTTCCAAACCACAGTTTAGCATGCCAACAAAATACGACCACAGAGTTGCTTTGTCTGCGTGAATGTAAGCATTCGTATATATGACTCTCCTACTTCCTCCAAAATACAGTTTAGAATGCTTAAAAACCAGCCACCCAAACGTTGCGTTCTCTGAGTGAATGTAAGCGTTCCCATGTTTGACTCTCACAATTGCTGCTAATTAGTGTTTAGAGGCTTGTAAAGCTGTCCCGAGTGTTGCTTTCTCTAGGTGACTGTAAGCTATCCTATATAACACTCTCGAACACCTTCCGAACTGCAGTTTAGCATCCCCACAACACATCACCCCATAGTTTCTTTCTCTGCATGAATGTAAGCGTTTGTATATGACTCTGGTACGTCTTTCAAAATACAATTTAGCAGACCTAAAAATCACCCGCCAAGAGTTGCTTTCTCTAAGTGACTGTCAGCTTTCGAACTTCTTCTAATCTATAGTTTAGCATGCCTGCACTACAGCACCCCGTATTTGCTTTCTCTGTGTTAATGTAAGCGTTAGTATTTGTCTCTCGTACCTCTTCCAAAGTAGAGTTTAGTATGCTCAAAAACGGCCACCCCAACGTTGCTTTCTCTGAGTGAATGTAAGCGTTCCTGTATATGATTCGAACACTTCATTGAAAATAGAGTTTAGCAGGCCTACGAACCACCCCCAGAGAGTTGCTTTCTCTAAATGAATGTAAGCTTTCCAGATATGACTCTCGAGCATCCTCCAATCTATCGTTTAGTAGGCATACAAACATCACTCCATAGTTGCTTTCTCTGCATGAATGTAAGCGTTCCTATATATGATTCTCGTCCTTCTTCCAAACTAGAGTTTAGTATGCCTACAAACCACAACCCCATCGTTGATTTCTCCGAGTGAATGTACCCAGTCCCCCATATGATTCTCCCCCTTCTTCCAAAGTAGAGTTTTGCAGGCCTACAAACCATCCCCCGAAAGTTGGTTTCTATAAATGACGGTACGCTTTCCTATATATTTCTCTTTAACTTCTTGCAAAATAGAGATTAGCATGGCTACAAAAAAGCCACCCCATAATTGCTTTCTCTGCATGAATGTAAGCGTTCCCATATATCATTCTCCTACTTCTTCCAAACTAGAGTTCAGTATGCCTACAAACCACCACAGCATCGTTGCTTTCTCTGAGTGAATGTAAGCCTTCCCATATATGACTCTCACTCCGAAACCAAAATAGAGTTTAGCACGCCTACATTCCACACCCAGAGATTTGCTTTAAGCGACTCTAAGCTTTCTTATATGTGATTCTCAAACTTCGTCCAAACTAGAGTTTAGCATGCCTAGAAAACACCACCCCAGAGTTGCTTTCTCTGCATGAATGTAAGCGTTTGAATATATGACTCTGGTATTTCTTTCAAAATACAATTCAGCAGACCGAAAAATGAACCGCCGAGAGTTGCTTTCTCTAAGTGACTGTCTGCTTTCGAACTTCTTCCAAACTATATTTTAGCAGGCCTACAAAACACCACCCCATAGTTGCTTTCTCTGCGTCCATATAAGCGTTCATATATATGACTCTAGTACTTCTTCCAAACTGGAGTTAGTATACCTACAAACCGGCACCCCAATTTACCTTTCTCTGAGTGAATGAAGCGTATCCATGTATGCCTCTTTCACTTCATCCAAATTAGAGTTTAGCGGCTTACAAACCACCTCCTGTGAGTTGCTTTCTCTAGGTGACTGTAAACTTTCCTATATAAGACTCTCGAACTTCTTCCAAACTACAGTTTAGCATGCCAACAATACAGCGTCCCATCGTTGATTTCTCTGAGTCAACATAAGCGTTCCCATATATGACTCTCACTCTTCTTCCAAAATAGAATTTAGCAGACCTACACACCAGCCCCCGATTGTTCCTTTCTCTATGTGACTCTAATTTTCCCCAGATATGACTCTCGAACTTCCTCCAAACTACAGATTATGATGATTACATACGCCACCCCACAGTTGCTTTCTCTGCGTGAATGTAACCGTTCATATATGACTCTCCTACTTCTTCGAACTACAGTTGTTATTCCTACAAACCACCACGACAAAGTTCTTTCTCTGAGTGAATGCAAGCGTTCTCACACTTCATCCAAATCACAGTTTAGCAGACCTACCAAGAAACTACAGAGAGTTGTTTTCTCTGTGTCACTGTAATCTTTCCTATATAAGGCTCTCGAACTTCTTCCAAACCACAGTTTAGCATGCCAACAAAATACGACCACAGAGTTGCTTTGTCTGCGTGAATGTAAGCATTCGTATATATGACTCTCCTACTTCCTCCAAAATACAGTTTAGAATGCTTAAAAACCAGCCACCCAAACGTTGCGTTCTCTGAGTGAATGTAAGCGTTCCCATGTTTGACTCTCACAATTGCTGCTAATTAGTGTTTAGAGGCTTGTAAAGCTGTCCCGAGTGTTGCTTTCTCTAGGTGACTGTAAGCTATCCTATATAACACTCTCGAACACCTTCCGAACTGCAGTTTAGCATCCCCACAACACATCACCCCATAGTTTCTTTCTCTGCATGAATGTAAGCGTTTGTATATGACTCTGGTACGTCTTTCAAAATACAATTTAGCAGACCTAAAAATCACCCGCCAAGAGTTGCTTTCTCTAAGTGACTGTCAGCTTTCGAACTTCTTCTAATCTATAGTTTAGCATGCCTGCACTACAGCACCCCGTATTTGCTTTCTCTGTGTTAATGTAAGCGTTAGTATTTGTCTCTCGTACCTCTTCCAAAGTAGAGTTTAGTATGCTCAAAAACGGCCACCCCAACGTTGCTTTCTCTGAGTGAATGTAAGCGTTCCTGTATATGATTCGAACACTTCATTGAAAATAGAGTTTAGCAGGCCTACGAACCACCCCCAGAGAGTTGCTTTCTCTAAATGAATGTAAGCTTTCCAGATATGACTCTCGAGCATCCTCCAATCTATCGTTTAGTAGGCATACAAACATCACTCCATAGTTGCTTTCTCTGCATGAATGTAAGCGTTCCTATATATGATTCTCGTCCTTCTTCCAAACTAGAGTTTAGTATGCCTACAAACCACAACCCCATCGTTGATTTCTCCGAGTGAATGTACCCAGTCCCCCATATGATTCTCCCCCTTCTTCCAAAGTAGAGTTTTGCAGGCCTACAAACCATCCCCCGAAAGTTGGTTTCTATAAATGACGGTACGCTTTCCTATATATTTCTCTTTAACTTCTTGCAAAATAGAGATTAGCATGGCTACAAAAAAGCCACCCCATAATTGCTTTCTCTGCATGAATGTAAGCGTTCCCATATATCATTCTCCTACTTCTTCCAAACTAGAGTTCAGTATGCCTACAAACCACCACACCATCGTTGCTTTCTCTGAGCGAATGTAAGCCTTCCCATATATGACTCTCACTCCGAAACCAAAATAGAGTTTAGCACGCCTACATTCCACACCCAGAGATTTGCTTTAAGCGACTCTAAGCTTTCTTATATGTGATTCTCAAACTTCGTCCAAACTAGAGTTTAGCATGCCTAGAAAACACCACCCCAGAGTTGCTTTCTCTGCATGAATGTAAGCGTTTGTATATATGACTCTGGTACTTCTTTCATAATACAATTTAGCACACCGAAAAATCAACCGCCGAGAGTGGCTTTCTCTAAGTGACTGTCTGTTTTCGAACTTCTTCCAAATTATATTTTAGCATGCCTACAAAACACCACCCCATAGTTGCTTTCTCTGCATTAATATAAGCGTTCATATATATGCCTCTCTCACTTCATCTAAATTAGAGTTTAGCAGGCCTACAAACAACACCCCGTGATTTGCTTTCTCTAGGTGATTGTAAACTTTCCTATATAAGAATCTCCAACTTCTTTCAAACTACACCATGCCAACAAAACACCACGCAGTGGTTGCTTTCTAGGAGTGAACATAAGCGTTCCCATATATGACTCACACTCTGTTTCCAAAATAGAATTTAGCAGATCTACAAACCAACCCAGGATGGTTCCTTTCCCTAAGTGACTGTAATTTTCCCCAGATATGACTCTCGCACTTCCTCCAAACTACAGATTAACATGCATACATCGTCACCCCACAGTTGCGTTCTCTGCGTGAATGTAACGGTTCATATATATGACTCTCCTACTTCTTCCCAACTACAGTTATTATGCCTTCAAACCATCACCATGTTTCTTTCTCTGAGTGAATGAATGCAAGTGTTCTCACATTTCATCCAAGTTAGAGTTTAGCAGGCCTACCAATAAACTTCCGAGAGTTGTTTTCTCTGTGTCACTGTAATCTTTCCTATATAAGACTCTCGAACTTCTTCCAAACCACAGTTTAGCATGCCAACAAAATACGACCCCAGAGTTGCTTTCTCTGCCTGAATGTAAGCGTTCATATACATGACTCTCGTACTTCCTCCAAAATACAGTTTAGAATGCCTACAAACCACCACCCAAACGTTGCGTTCTCTGAATGAATGAAAGCATTCCCATGTTTGACTCTCACAATTGATGCAAAGTAGAGTTTAGCAGGCCAAGAAAGGCTCTCCCGAGAGTTACTTTCTCTAGGTGACTGTAAGCTTTCCTAAATAAGACTCTCCAACTTCTTCCAAACTACAGGTTAACATGCCCACAAAACATCACCCCATGGTTTTTTCTTTGCATGAATGTAAGCATTAGTATATATGACTCTGGTACTTCTTTCAAAATACAATTTAGCAGACCTAAAAATCACCCACCAAGAGTTGCTTTCTCTAAGTGACTGTTCAGGTTTAGAACTTCTTCCAAACTATAGCATGCTTACAAAACACCACCCCGTAGTTGCTTTCTCTGTGTGAATGTAAGCGTTCCCAAATATCATTCTCGTACTTCTTCCAAACTATTTAGTATGCCTACAAAAACCACCCCAGTGTTGTTTCTCTGAGGGAATGTAAGCGGTCCCATGTTTGACTCTCACACTTCATCCAAATTAGAGTTTAGCATGTGTACAAAAAAAATCTCCCGAGAGTTGCCTTCCCTAGGTGACGGTAATCTTTCCTGTATAAGGTTCTCCAACTTCTTCCAAACTGCAGTTTAGCATGCCTACAAAACCTGATGCCATAAGTGCTTTCTCTGTGTGAATGTAAGTGTTCCTATATAGGACTCTCGTACTTCTTCCAAACTACAGTTTAGTATGCCCTACAAACCACCACCCAAACGTTGTTTTCTCTGAGTGAATGTAAGCGTTCCCATATATGACTCTCACACTTCAACCAAAATAACTATTTCAACCAAAATAACTCTACATTCCACACCCAGAGAGTTGCTTTCTCTACGTGACTTTAAACTTTCCTATATATGACTCTCAAACTTCGTCCAAACTAGAGTTTTGCACCCTACAAAACACCACCCCATAGTTGCATTCGGTGCCGGAATGTAAGCGGTTCTACATGTGATTCTCTTGCTTTTTCCAAATTACTGGTTAGTATGCCTAGGAACCACAACCACAACGTTGCTTTCACTGAGTTCCCATATATTATTCTAACACTTCATTGAAAATAGAGTTTAGCAGGCCTACGAAACACCCCCGAGAGTTGCTTTCTCTAAGTGACTGTAAGCTTCCCAGATATGGCTCTCGAACTTCCTCCAAACTATATTTTAGTAGGCATACAAACATCACTCCATAGTTGCTTTCTCTGCGTGAAGGTAAGCTTTCCTATATACGATTCTCGTACTTCTTCCAAACTAGAGTTGACTATGCCTACAAATCACAATCCCATCGTTGATTTCTCTGAGTGAATGCACGCGGTCCCCAATATGACTCTCCCCCTTCTTCCAAACTGGAGTTTTGCAGGTGTACAAAACATCCCCCGAGAGTTGGTTTCTATGACTGTACCCTTTCCTATATATTACTCCTTAACTTCTTCCAAACTAGAGATTAGCATGGCTACAAAAACGCCACCCCATAATTGCTTTCTCTACGTGAATGTAAGCGTTCCCATATATCATTCTCCTACTTCTTCCAAACTAGAGTTTAGTATGCCTACAAACCACCACGCCGTCGTTGCTTTCTCTGAGGGAATGTAAGCCTTCCCATATATGACTCTCACTCTTAAACCAAAATAGAGTTTAGCAGGCCTACATTCCACACCCAGAGATTTGCTTTCTCTAAGTGACTCTAAGCTTTCTTATATGTGATTCTCAAACTTCATCCAAACTAGAGTTTAGCATGCCTATAAAACACCACCCCATAGTTACTTTCAGTGCGTCAAAATGTATGTGCTCCTATATGTGATTCTCCTGCTTCTTCTAAACTGCAGTTTAGTAAGCCTACAAACAACCCCATCATTGCTTTCTCTGAGTGAATGTAAGCGTTCTCATATATGATTCTCACACTTCAACCAAAACAAGGTTTTGCAGGCCTACAAACCACCCGCCAAAACTTGCTTTTTCAAAGTGGCTGTTACCTTTCCTATATAGGACTCTGGAACTTCTCCCAAGCTAGACTTTAATATGTCTACCTGACACTACTCCGTAGTTGCTCTCGCTGTGTGAATGTAAGCGTTCCTATATATGAGTCTTGTACTTCTTCCTAACTAGCATCTGGCATGCCAAAATAACACTCCCCCATAGTTGCTTTCTTTGAGTCAATGTAAACATTCCTATATATGTCTCTCGCACTTCTTCCAAACTAGAGTTGAATAAGTCTACAAACAAATCCCCGACAGCTGTTTTCTCTGAATGAATTTAAGCGTTCCTATATATGACTATGGCACTTCCTCCAAACTAGAGTTTAGCAAGTCTACACTCCACCCCTGTTCGTTGCTTTCTCTAAGTTACTGTAAGCTTTCTTATACATGGCTCTCGAAATTTTCCAAACTAGAGTTAGCATGCCTACTATACACCTACACATAATTGCTTTGTCTGAGTGAATATAAGCCTTCCTATATATGACTGTCGCACTTTTTCCAAATTAGAGTGTAGGCAGCCTGGAAAGCACCCCTTATAGTTGCTTTCATTGAGTGAATGTTAACATTCCTATGTATGACTCTCGCAACTTTTCCAATCTAAGATTTTAGCAATGCTACAAATCCCCCACCGAGAGTTCCTATACATAACTGTCCTCTTTTTCCAAGCTAGAGTTTAGGAAGCCTAGAAACCGTCCCCCCGTAGACGCTTTATGTGAACGTAAGCGTTCTATATATGACTCTCGCCTTCCTCCAAACTAGAGCTTAGCAAGCCTACAAACCAACTCCCTATAATTGCTTTCTCTGAATGAATGATATCGTTCCTATATAAGACTCTCGAACTTCTTCCAAACCAGAGTTTAACAAGCCAAAAAAGCACCCCCCATAGATGCTTCCTCTAACTCAAAGCTAATATTCCTATATATGATTCAGCTTCTTCATCCAAACTAGAGTAAGGCAAGCCTACAAATCACACATCAATAGTTGCTTTCTATAAGTAAATGTAAGCATCCCTATATATGACTATAGCAATTCTTCCAAACTGGAGTTTAGCAAGCCTACAGACCCCAGGACTCCACTCCATAGTACCCTGGGCATTGGCGCCTGCCTGTCATGCAGGACATAGGGGCGGACGCTCATCTCAGACACGGCATCGGTGGATTCTAGGCTTTTTTAAGTTTTTGAATTGAAAAAGTCTGAGAATTGGAATTCGGTTTAGGGTAAGGTTAGGTGTTAGGGACTAGGATTAGATTTAGGGGTTAGAGTTTTAGCTTAGAATTAGGGTTAGGATTACTGTTAGGGTTAGAGATTAGGATTATGTTTAGTGGTGGGGTTTAGGTTTAGGGTGAGAGGCAAGAGTAAGGGTCAGGGATTAGGGTTACTGTTAGGAGTTAGATTCAGGGCTTACGAAGGGTTTGGTTTAGTGATAGGGTTAGGGCTTACGTTTAACGGTGTGTGTTAGGGCACGGGCCCTGTCTAACGTACGGGGCACTATGGGTGTGGAGCAAGGCTGTGTCCCCACTTCATCGTACCCTGGGTGTTGGGCTTGAACTGTCACGCAGGACAAAGGCAGAGGCTCATCTCATGCATGGTTAGGATTAAGGTTTAAGGTTAGGGTCAGGGTTGAGGGTTAGGGTTAACAGAGTTAGGGTAAGGGGGTTAGGGATAGGGTTAGTGTTAAGGGTTACGGGTAGGTTTAGGGTTCAGGGTTAGAGTTAGCATTAGGGCTTAAGGTTAGGATTAGGCGGTAGGTCAGATTTAGGGTTAGATCTAGGCGTTAGGGTAAGGGTTAGCGTTAGGGTTAAAAGATAGGGTTAGGTTTAATGCTTAGATTAGGGTTAGGGTTTGGGGTTAAAGTAAGTGTTAGGGGTTAGGTTTAAGAATCCAAGGTTAGGGTTATTTTTAGCTGTAGTGTTAGGGTTAGGGATAAGGGATCCCATTAGCATTAAGGGTCTTCCTTACTGTAGGGTTAAGGGTTAGGCTTAGAGTTAAAGGTGAAGGTTCGGGTCAGTGTTAAGATTTAGGGTGAGGGTTAACGGTTAGGGTAAAGGTTAAGCGTTAGGGTTAGGGATTAGTGATTAGGGTTTTTGGTTAGTGTTAGGGTTAGCGGTTAGGAGTTAGTGTTTGATGAAGGGGTATGGTTAGAATTAGGATTGGGGTTAGAGTTAGGGTGAGGTATAGGGGTTAGGTTTAGGGGTTAGTTTTAGGGTAAAAGGATAGGATTAGGGTTACGGGTTGGGCTTAGGTTTAGGGTTAAAGTTTACTGCTAGGGTTAGGGATAGGGTTGAGGGTTAGTTTTAGGGGTTCTGGTTAGGGTTAGGTGTTAGGTTAGTGTCAGGGTTAGATCTAGTCGTGAGGGTAAGGTTTAGGGTTAGCTTTAAGAGCTAGGGTTAGGTTTAATGGTTAGGATTAGGATTAGGGTTAAGGGTTAGGGTAAGGCTTAGGGGTTAGGGTGAAGGGTTAGGGTCAAGGGTTAGGGTTTTTGTTAGGCATAGCATTGGGGTTAGAAGTAAGGGTTACTGTCAGTGTTAGGGTTGTAGGTAGGGTTACGGTTAGGGTTAGCGGTTTAGAATTAGGGTTAGGGATTAGGTGTCACAGTGATGACTAGGAGATAGGGTTAGAATTATGGGATAGGGGTTGTTCTCAGGAAATGGGTTATGCATTAACGTTAGGATAAGAGGTTACAGTTAGGCGCACGGTGAGGTTTACGTGTTAAGGGGAGAAATAGGAACAGGGTTGGGTGTTATGTTCAGGGTTAGGTTTATCTGTTAAAGGTATTGTTTATGCTTAGCGCACGGGCCCTGTCTGCATTAGGCAGGCGGGGGGAGTTTACGGGGCTGGGATTGTACCCGGAAACCCACTCTATCATACTCTGGGTATGGGCCCGTGGGTTTCATGCAGGACACAGTGGTAGAACCTCCTTTCACGCATGGCATGGGAGGATTGCAGGCTTTCTAAACTCTAAGAAAGCAGGAAGTCTGAGAATGAGATTTAGGGTTAGGATTCTGGTTAGGGTTAAGGATGAAGTTTAGTGTTAGGGTGAGGGCTTAAGGTCAGGGATTAGGGTTAGGGTTAAAGGTTACTCTTAGGTTTAACGGTTACACTTTGGTTTAGGGTTGAGGTTTACGGTTAGGGTTAAGATGAGGGGTTAGGGTTTGGTACAGGGTTAGGGTTAAGTGTTAGGTTTAGGGTTGAAGATTAGGATTAGGGTTAGGATTAAAGGTTAGCGTGAGAGTTAACGCTTAGGGTTAAGAGTTAGGGTTTAGGGTTAGGGTTAGGGTTAGTTTTAGGGTTAGAGTTATGTGCTATGGTTTCTGTTAGAGGTTAGGGTTAGGTTTACTGGTAACGGTTAGGGTTACGTTTAGGGGGTAGCATTAGGGTTAGGGTTAGGGTTAAGGGATAGGTTTACGGATAACTGTTGGGCTTAGGGTTAGGGTTTAGTGTTAGGCTTAACAGTAAGGATTAGGGTTAGGGTCAGGGTTAAATGCTTGGGTGCGGGTAATGGTTAGGGTCAGGGTTAAGGTTCACGGATAGGGTTAGTGTTAAGGATTACAGGTAGGTTTAGGGTTCAGGGTTAGAGATAGCATTAGGGCTTAAGGTTAGGATTAGGCGGTAGGTTAGATTTAGGGTTAGATCTAGGCGTTAGGGTAAGGGCTAGCGTTAGGGTTAAGAGATAGGGTTAGGTTTAATGCTTAGGATTAGGGTCAGGGTTTGGGGTGAAAGTAAGTGTTAGGGGTTAGGTTTAAGGATCCAAGGTTAGGGTTATTTTTAGCTGTAGTGTTAGGGTTAGGGATAAGGGATCCCATTAGCATTAAGGGTCTTCCTTACTGTAGGGTTAAGGGTTAGGCTTAGAGTTAAAGGTTAAGGTTAGGGTCAGGGTTAAGATTTAGGGTCAGGGTTAATGGTTAGGGTAAAGGTTAAGCGTTAGGGTTAGGGATTAGTGATTAGGGTTTTTGGTTAGTGTTAGGGTTAGCGGTTAGAAGTTAGTGTTTTATGACGGTGTATGGTTAGAATTAGGATTGGGGTTAGAGTTAGGGTGAGGTATAGGGTTTAGGTTTAGGGGTTAGTTTTAGAGCAGAAGGATAGGATTAGGGTTACGGGTTGGGCTTAGGTTTAGGGTTAAAGTTTACTGCTAGGGTTAGGGATAGGGTTCAGGGTTAGCTTTAGGGGTTCTGGTTAGGGTTAGGTGTTAGGTTAGTGTCGGGGTTAGGTCTAGTCGTGAGGGTAAGGTTTAGGGTTAGCTTTAAGAGCTAGGGTTAGGATTAATGGTTAGGATTAGGATTAGGGTTAAGGGTTAGGGTAAGGCTTAGGGGTTAGGGTGAAGGGTTAGGGTCAAGGGTTAGGGTTTTTGTTAGGCATAGCGTTGGGGTTAGAAGTAAGAGTTACTGTCAGTGTTAGGGTTGTAGGTAGGG
>NW_027182903.1:355000-357500 GCF_041146395.1 Eulemur rufifrons | reverse complement strand
GGTTATTCATTAACGTTAGGATGAGAGGTTAAAGTTAGGCGCACGGTGAGGTTTACGTGTTAAGGGGAGAAATAGGAACAGGGTTGGGTGTTATGTTCAGGGTTAGGGTTATCTGTTAAAGGTATTGTTTATGCTTTGCGCACGGGCCCTGTCTGCATTAGGCGGGCGGGGGATGTTTAGGGGGCTGGGATTGTACCCGGGATCCCACTCTATCATACTCTGGGTATGGGCCCGTGGGTTTCATGCAGGACACAGTGGTAGAGCCTCCTTTCACGCATGGCATGGGAGGATTGCAGGCTTTCTAAACTCTAAGAGAGCAAGAAGTCTGAGAATTAGATTTAGGGTTAGGATTCTGGTTAGGGTTAAGGATGAAGTTTAGTGTTAGGGTGAGGGCTTAGGGTTAGGGATTAGGGTTAGGGTTAAAGGTTACTCTTAGGTTTAACGGTTACACTTTGGTTTAGGGTTGAGGTTTACGGTTAGGGTTAAGATGAGGGGTTAGGGTTTGCTACAGGGTTAGGGTTAAGTGTTAGGTTTAGGGTTGAAGATTAGGATTAGGGTTAGGATTAAAGGTTAGCGTGAGAGTTAACGCTTAGGTTTAAGGTTAAGAGTTAGGGTTTAGGGTTAGGGTTAGGGTTAGTTTTAGGGTTAGAGTTATGTGCTATGGTTTGTGTTAGAGGTTAGGGTTAGGTTTACTGGTCACGGTTAGGGTTACGTTTAGGGGGTAGCATTAGGGTTAGGGTTAGGGTTAAGGGATAGGATTAGGGTTAAGTGTTGGGCTTAGGGTTAGGGTTTAGTGTTAGGGTTAGCATTAAGGATTAGGGTTAGGGTCAGGGTTAAATGCTTGGGTGCGGGTAATGGTTAGGGTCAGGATTAAGGTTCACGGATAGGGTTAGTGTTAAGGGTTACGGGTAGGTTTAGGGTTAGGGTTAGGGTTAGGGTTAGGGTTTAGGGGTAGGGTTAGGGGTTGGGGTTAGGGTTAGGGTTAGGGTTGGGTTAGGGTTAGGTAGGGTTAGGGTTAGGGTTGGGTTAGGGTTAGGGTTAGGGTTTGGGTTAGGGTTAGGGGTTAAGGTTAGGGGTTAGGGTTAGGGTTAGGGGTTAGGGTTAGGGTTTGGGTTAGGGTTAGGGGTTAAGGTTAGGGGTTAGGGTTAGGGTTAGGGGTTAGGGTTAGGGTTTGGGTTAGGGTTAGGGTTAGGGTAGGGTTAGGGTTAGGGTTTAGGGGTAGGGTTAGGGGTTAGGGTTAGGGGTTAGGGTTAGGGTTAGGGTTTCCGTTAGGGTTAGGGTTAGGGTTAGGGGTTAGGGTTAAAGTTAGGGGTTAGGGTTAGGCTTAGGGGTTAGGGTTAGGAGTTAGGGTTAGGGTTAGGGTTAGGGGTTAGGGTTACAGGTTAGGGGTTAGGGTTAGGGGATAGGATTAGGGTTAGGTTTAGGGTTCGGATTCGGGTTCGGGTTCGTGGTTAGGGTTATGGTTAGGGGTTAGGGTTAGGGTTTGGGTTAGGGTTAGGGTTAGGGTAGGGTTAGGGTTAGGGTTTAGGGGTAGGGTTAGGGGTTAGGGTTAGGGGTTAGGGTTAGGGTTAGGGTTTCCGTTAGGGTTAGGGTTAGGGTTAGGGGTTAGGGTTAAAGTTAGGGGTTAGGGTTAGGCTTAGGGGTTAGGGTTAGGAGTTAGGGTTAGGGTTAGGGTTAGGGGTTAGGGTTACAGGTTAGGGGTTAGGGTTAGGGGATAGGGTTAGGGTTAGGTTTAGGGTTCGGGTTCGGGTTCGGGTTCGTGGTTAGGGTTATGGTTAGGGGTTAGGGTTAGGGTTTGGGTTAGGGTTAGGGTTAGTGGTTACGGTTAGGGTTAGGGTTAGGGGTTAGGGTTAGGGTTAGGGGTTAGGGTTAGGGTTTGGGTTGGGGTTAGGGGCTAGGATTATGGTTAGGGTAGTGTTAGGCTTGCGTTAGGGTTAGGGTTAGGGGTTAGGGTTAAGGTTATGGTAGGGTTTGGTTAGGGTTAGGGTTAGGGTTTAGGGTTATAGGTTAGGGTTAGGGTTAGCGTAGGGTAGGGTTAGGGTTAAGGTTTCGGTTAGGGTTAGGGTTGGGTTAGGGTTAGGGGTAGGGGTAGGGGTTAGGGTTAGGGTTAGGGGTTAGGGTTAGGGTTAGGGGTTAGGGTTAGGGATAGGGTTTGGGTTAGGGTTAGGGTTAGGGGTTAGGGTTAGGGTTAGGGGTTAGGGTTAGGGTTTGGGTTAGGGTTAGGGGTTAGGGTTAGGGTTAGGGTAGGGTTAGTGTTGGGTTAGGGTTAGGGGTTAGGGTTAGGGTTAGGGGTTAGGGTTAGGGTTAGGGTAGGGTTAGGGTTAGGGTTTGGGTTAGAGTTAGGGTTGGGTTAGGGTTAGGGTTAGGGGTAGGGGTTAGGGTTAGGTTTAAGGGTTAGGGTTAGGGTTAGGGGTTAGGGTTAGGGTTAGGGTTAGTGTAGAGTTAGGGTTGGGTTAGGGTTAGGGGTTAGGGTTAGGGTTAGGGGTTAGGGTTAGGGTTA
>NW_027182903.1:337500-340000 GCF_041146395.1 Eulemur rufifrons | reverse complement strand
TAGGGGTTAGGGTTAGGGTTAGGGGTTAGGGTTAGGGGTAGGGGTTAGGGTTAGGGTTTGGGTTAGGGTTAGGTGTTAGGGTAAGGGTTAGGGTAGGCTTAGGGTTGGGTTAGGGTTAGGGGTTAGGGTTAGGGTTAGGGGTTAGGGTTAGGGTTAGCGTAGGGTTAGGGTTAGGGTTTGGGTTAGGCTTAGGGTTAGGGTTGGGTTAGGGTTAGGGGTAGGGTTAGGGTTAGGGTTAGGGTTAGGTGTTACGGTTAGGGTTAGGGGTTAGGGTTAGGGTTAGGGTTAGGGTAGGGTTAGGATTGGGTTAGGGTTAGGGTTAGGGGTCAGGGTTAGGGGTTAAGGTTGGGGTTAGGGTTAGGGGTTAGGGTTAGGGTTAGGTGTTAGCGTTAGAGTTAGGGGTTGGGGTTGGGGTTGGGGTTAGGGTTAGGGTTGGGTTAGGGTTAGGGTTAGTGGTAGGGGTAGGGTTAGGGTTAGGGTTAGGGTTAGCGTTAGGGTTAGGGTTAGGGTTAGGGGTTAGGGTTAGGGTTTGTGTTAGGGTTAGGGGTTCGGGTTAGGGTTAGGGTAGTGTTAGGGTTGGGTTAGGGTTAGGGGTTAGGGTTAGCGTTAGGGTTTAGGGTTAGGGTTTGGGTTAGGGTTAGGGGTTAGGGTTAGGGTTAGGGGGTTAGGTTTAGGGTTAGGGTCAGGGTCAGGGTCAGGGGTTAGGGTCAGGGTCAGGGTCAGGGGTTAGGGTTAGGGTCAGGGACAGGGTCAGGGTCAGGATTTAGGGTTAGGGGTTAGGGTTAGGGTTAGAGGTTAGGGTTAGGGGTTAGGGTTAGGGTTAGGGGTTGGGGTTAGGGTAAGGGTTAGGGTTGGGTTAGGGTTAGGTAGGGTTAGGGATAGGGTTAGGGGTAAGGGTTAGGGTTAGGGGTTCGGTTTAGGATTGGGGTTAGGGTTAGGGTTAGGGGTTAGGGTTAGGGTTAGGGGTTGGGGTTGGGGTTGGGGTTAGGGTTAGGGTTAGGGTTAGGGTTATGGTAGGGTTTGGTTAGGATTAGGGATAGGGGTTAGGGTTAGGGGTTAGGGTTAGGGTTAGCGTAGGGTAGGGTTAGGGTTAGGGTTTGGGTTAGGGTTAGGGTTGGGTTAGGGTTAGGGGTTAGGGTTAGGGTTAGGGGTTAGGGTTAGGGATAGGGTTTGTGTTAGGGTTAGGGTTAGGTGTTAGGGTTAGGGTTAGGGGTTAGGGTTAGGGTTTGGGTTAGGGTTAGGGGTTCGGGTTAGGGTTAGGGTAGTGTTAGGGTTGGGTTAGGGTTAGGGGTTAGGGTTAGGGTTAGGGGTTAGGGTTAGGGTTAGGGTAGGGTTAGGGTTAGGGTTTGGGTTAGGGTTAGGGTTGGGTTAGGGTTAGGGTTAGGGGTAGGGGTTAGGGTTAGCTTTAGGGGTTAGGGTTAGGGTTAGGGTTTGGGTTAGCGTTAGGGTTAGGGGTTACGGTTAGGGTTAGGGTTAGGGGTTAGGGTTAAGGTTAGGGGTTAGGGTTAGGGTTTGGGTTAGGGTTAGGGGTTAGGGTTAGGGTTGGGGTTGGGGTTGGGCCTAGGGATAGGGGTTAGGGTTAGAGGTTGGGTTAGGATTAGGGTTAGGGTTAGAGGTTAGGGTTAGGGTTAGGTCTAGGCTTAGGGCTAGGGTTAGGGTTAGGGTTGGGTTAGGGTTAGGGGTTAGGGTTAGTGTTAGGGGTTAGGGTTAGGGTGAGGGGTTAGGGTTAGGGTTAGGGTAGGTTAGGGTTAGGGTTAGGGTTAGGGTTAGGTTTAGGTGGAGGGTTGGGGTTGGGGTTGGGGTTAGGGTTAGGGTTAATGGTTAGGGTTAGGGGTTAGGGTTAGGGTTAGGGGGTTAGGGTTAGGGGTTAGGGTTAGGCGTTAGGGTTAGGGTTGTGGTTGGGGTAAGGGTTAGGGTTTAGGGGTTGGGGTTAGGGATAGGGTTAGGGTTAGGTTTAGGGTTAGGGTTCAGGGTTAGGGTTAGGGGTTGGGGTTAGGGTTAGGGGTTAGGGTTAGGGTTTGGGTTAGGGTTAGGGTTAGGGTAGGGTTAGGGTTAGGGGTTAGGGTTAGGGGTTAGGGTTAGGGTTAGGGGTTAGGGTTAGGGGTTAGGGTTAGGGTTAGGGTAGGGTTAGGGTTAGGGTTTGGGTTAGGTCTAGGTTTAGGGCTAGGGTTAGGGGTTGGGGTTAGGGTTAAGGGTTAGGGTTAGGGTTAGGGTTTGGTTAGGGTTAGTGTTAGGGTTAGTGGTAGGGGTAGGGTTATGGTAGGGTTACCGTTAGGGTTAGCGTTTAGGGTTAGGGTTATGGGTTAGGGTTAGGGTTAGGGTTAGGGGTTAGGGTTAGGGTTAGGGGGTTAGGGTTAGGGTTAGGGTCAGGGTCAGGGTCAGGGGTTAGGGTCAGGGTCAGGGTCAGGGGTTAGGGTTAGGGTCAGGGACAGGGTCAGGGTCAGGATTTAGGGTTAGAGGTTAGGGTTAGGGTTAGGGGTTAGGGTTAGGGGTTAGGGTT